>NW_010509818.1:22501-86758 GCF_000687285.1 Phaethon lepturus
GTGTTAAAGAGCAAGGATGATTACCCACAGATATTTATACTCTTTCACCATCAGCTGAAGCCCACAGATGACGATAAAATCTGCCCTTCTAAAGATACTACCTTGCTCTGTTCCAAGTTTTTGGACTTGGTACAGAATCGATTGGGTTCAAAATCTTAACACCTTCACAAAGCATGTGGTCAGCCCAATGATTTGTGATGGCTCCTGGCTTTAAAATCTTGGAACATTTTAATGCCTTGTGATTGTATTGTGAAATTTCCTTTATGTTTTCAGGAACTATGTTTTGGGTTCTTTGACATTTCCGTACAGCTCAGCAGAGAGATCCTAAACATGCTCTTCATATGAAATTTAAATAGCTTAGCAGGTGTGAACAAAAGGCTGTTAGTAAAAGCTCCTGAGCCCAGAGGGTTGTTTGCCAGTGTTTGACTCCAGTGAACAGCCTATTGAAGAACCGGGGTCCCCCAGTGCTTTGAAAAGAACTGAAGCACATGTACACACATTACATTTTGAAAAATACTAAGTTTTTGGCTGACTGTTTTTATGGACTGAACAATAATAACCTGTGGGTATTTTCTACATTTTATTGAGCAATTCAGAGTCAGAAAGGTCTTTCATTGCTTTTAATAGGGGTTGGAGTAGATTCTTAGTAGGGAAGAGTTACGGCTTTCAGTTGGTTGTGGCTTCCCATAGAAACACCTTGCTGATAATGACATTTTAAATTACAGTCTTGCAAACATATTGACACGCATTTTTCCAATTTTCTTCAACAAAGAGCAATTGCTTTGCATACATCAGTAAACTATAGGAAATATATCTCCAGAACTCTCTCTCCAACTGTCAGTTAAGTGCGATTATCATCATGGTCTTAATAAATGCGTTTAAAGTTTTAGCACCGTGTATGAATTGGACACTCAAAACCCTGGAAGGTTCAAGTGCTGCGTAGGCATGCAGTTCCACTAATGTTTTTTTCGACCACAGAGAGAAGGACATGATCTGAGATTTCTAAACTCTGCACTAGCATGGACTCAAAATCATAAACTAAAAATTCCCCCATCTATTGACAGGTAGTAATTAATGCTAGCTGCCCTTATAAATATATGAAGATGATTGATTCTTAAATGTTTTTAAAGTATTTTGAAGATAAAGTAGAATGCAAATATTAATACAGTAGGAGTTTGGGGCCTTTCCAATACAAAGAGGAACCTGTCAAAAAGGTTGTTCACACAAAATGGGCCGTACAGGGGTGACCCCCAACTAGTGTTACTGCTTTGTATTTAACAGCACAGATGGTGAACTCAGTATTCCCATGGGAATATTAATATCTTTGTACATGGCATCACACCCTAAAATCTATTCAGGCACTTGACTGATCCTCAGCATTCCAATAGCTAGGCAGATATTAAGCATTTTTGGTCTCCATTTTCCATACTCAGTTTGAGGCATTATTTTTCAGGAGTAGACCCAAAGTAGAGAAATTACGATTTTTCCAGGGCTACATGGAAAATCTATGGCAGAGCCATGGATTGTGTCCAGATCTCCAAACCTGAGCTCTGTCACCACAGAACTAGTTTTTTACTTTCTCTAAAAATAATATGAAAAAGAAAAAAATAAAACCCAACCACCTCTGCAGATTTCATTAAATATCTCGTTTCTGTGGGTGGTTGTTTTTTTGGGGGGGGAAAGAAAAGGAAGGGAGGTACCTAAAAAGAAAAAAAAGACAACCCACAATTTTAAGCAGATCTACAGGTCCATTAAAGATTTACTTTGGGAAGAAAAATTACTTGAGATATCTTCAAATTACAAAAAGTGTTTTGAAATGTGTTTGGCATATCTTCAAAGCATTTTTGACAGCTGGAGACATGTTGGGGAAATTTTTTGAATTCATTTTAAATATCACTCTCTCCCTTTGTGATTTCTTGAGTGGGGTGTGCTGTAATTTATTTTTAAAGAGGCACTGTGGGTTTCTAGATGCTGTTAAAGGAATCCAAAATAATTTTTTTGCACCCTGCCACTGTACAGAGAAAAGGACACTGAATTCATTTAAATATATTTGTGAAAGATTGATTCCCCCCAATGGAATTTACACATCTACTTTACTAATTATTCTTGAAGTTTCACCTATCAACTGACAATTTTCTACAGAAGGGAAGCAAAACAGTTTGACTTTTCCTGACAGCAAAGAGCTTTAACAGAACTAGAATGAAAACTGGCATCTCGCACTCCTTACCTCTCTAATGTCTACATTACCAGAATAAAGAGCGCTAATAACCCCTTTTTATGTGAACATTAGGACCCAGAGTTTAGTCTAATCAGCCAGGAAAAGAAATCAACAAAACATTTATTTTAATAATGGTTACTTTGACTTTTTTGTTATCCTTAATATTTATCTTAAATGACAGACTCATTGTCTGACTTTCAAATTAATGATAAAGTGGTGGCACTGAATATGTTCGCCTGTTTTTATTGGAACTGAAATATCAGTTCTCATTTTAAAATACATACCAAACCAAGTATTTATCTCTTTTTTTTTAACCATTAATAGGAGCCTTTCTAAAAAAGGTACACAGAAAGATACAGTCTGTGAAGCCCACAATTTTATTGGCCTGATTTTGGAAGTAGCTTCAGAAAGTTGGAGAACAAACTTAATTGCAATTACTTCCGCTCTGTGTATGAAGTTGAGTCTAAAAGCAAATTGTTTCTGCAGCAAAATGGGGTATTCATCAAAGAAAAAAGGCTCCATATAAAATGCAGTTAACACTTGCCAATGTATCAGTTAAATTAATTCTAATTTCCTACCTTTTCTGAGGCATTGATATTACGCTGCTGCAGGGCATTTTGGTTATCATTATTATTTTACCATACGAAAGCTTAGATGCATTTGCTGCTTAAGTGATCTGCATCTATGGCCTTGATCCAGGAGTCCTTGGCTCTTTCTTAAGGAGAAGCTGTATGAAGATTTCAGTCATTGGTGGGCCTCTTTGTTGGAGGTTTTCTCTTTTTTTGGAAGTACACAGGATAATTGAACATAGATGAAGGGATTTGAAAACGCCTAAGCAAGCTGTGGGAAAACTAAGATCTGAACTAAAGAAGTGCTAAAGGGTCATTTTATTGGAAGAGGCAGCCAGACTCTCAGGCTGGCACCTGCCAGAGTTTCAGCCCATGGGAGAAGAGGGTGCCCAGGGAGGTCTCAGCCTGCCCTCATGACTCCTCATCCCTAGGGATGGTGGGGTTGGAGGCCAGGACCCATCTGCATTTTGTCACAGGCACAGATACAACTAGTGCTCTATTCTGTTGTTTGCATGGTGTGTTTGGTTTTTTTTTAATTATCAGTCATAAAGTTATTTCGTTTCAGGAAAGGGTCCCAGTGCATTTAAATAGAGTTGTTTTTTTTTTAATTAATGCGGAATCTGGTACATTTGGACATTAACAAATCTGGGAGCAGTGTAAGCAACATACATTTGCTTCAGATCAAGCAAAGGTAAGCATCCTGCTCTTTTCCAGTCCTATTTATTCCTTCCCGAGAGCAGCGTTGCCTTTTCTGCCATGCCTGGTACCATTCATGTCCTCAATGGCATGACGCGTCCCTTCCTCTACCTCATACAAGAGAGAAATGCCGTACTTTCAATAGCTGCTAGCCAACGTCTTTTTCGAGTCCTACACAGCCTTCATTATCTTTGTGGTAGACTACAGCAAAGAGGGAGATCACTAACAGCATGCCACCCACTTCCCACTGTGAGAAGCTAAACCTTTAGAGTATCATTTAGGATAAGTGCTGGAAAAGAAATATATTTCCTTATCGAACTGGTTAACAAACCTGTGTTCCCAGCAGCAGAGGAGGAAAGAGCACAGGGGCTCTTCTCCAGAACAGCCTTCATTTGTTCTTGAAGAATCCATAGGTAGCATTTATTCTAACTTGCCTAGTGTGTATTTTAGCCCTTGCCTATTAAAACACTTAATCCATAAGCTTCACTATATGTTTTCTTACCTATTTTGTCTGCTTTTCCAAACCTAATAAGTCTCATTACTTCTCATGCAGAGTGGTAACTTACTAAGAAGCATATACTGCATCCATTTTTTCTTGCAGGGAGCCTTGCAATATGGAACATATGTTATGATCCAGCCAAGGCCCTTTCACCTTGTCCTTCTCCACAAACTTCATTTAAATTATCTAAGATTTCAAACAATCTGTAAGGAAACATCCTGGGGCTCTCACTTTGGAGTTTAAGTCTTTCTGCCAGCCTTTCATCTTGTTTTCAGTTTGTTGCATCTACATTTATTTGACATCCAAGAGCATTTGTGACCCTTGGGCATCTCCTTCAATGTGTTCCTAGCACATGTTCTCCTGGGTGAAGCATACAGCATGGCAGTTGGAGCCTTCTCCTTCCTTCTCCTCACCATACTGCTAGAGACCCCAAGCCAGGGGGTGCTGGGAGCCTGTGGGGCACTACAGCATCTTGGACCTTCTGGTGCTGAGCACGTTGTGATCTAACAGTCGGCATGAATAGACAGATACATTTTGAAAAATGAAAGTCTACAGCTCCCTTTGTATCTCTCTCAGGAATGTGTTTATAAGTGTTCTTGTAGAACTATGTGAACAAATTCAGTCAGACTTCTCATGGCTAGAGGATGAAATCTGAAAACTGCAAAGCCATCACTTACTTACACCAAAGTCCATTTTACAAACAAGAGATCTTGCTCATTTCTTTTTCTGCATTCTGCTCTCTGCTTACCTACGAAACCACCAACACAGTATGGCTGAAGACAAGCTTGCCAAGGAAGATTTCATATAAGAGAAGGTACTTAAAAAAGGGAAGAAAAAGCATCCAATCCAAACACTCAAACTCTTTCATAGAAGAGAGAGTAAAATAAAATCAAAAGTGAGCAGAGTTACAGCAAAAAACAGCCCAAAGGTTGAACAAAAACGTTGAAGAAAATTTGTGGATTCCTTCAGTTGAGGACGCTGTACAGCTTCCTAAAACTAGCAGATAACCAGAGCTCCTTGTTCATCTGAGCCTGCCCGATGACAGGCACTCATCACTATGCTACTCCCCGGGGTTGTCCTCTCTCCTTGCATGGGCAGTAGTGAAAAGAGCAATTGGCTCAAGAGATGCTTGTAACATGGGGTGCCTCACCTCATTTTGGGCAGTCATGGTCTTCCCAGAACAATGTATTTCTGAATTCTGTCCCTGAGCTGTGTGTTTTATCCTAGCACCATGGCAAAGAGACAAGAGCATGCCTCCCCACTCCCAAGTAGACATCAGCTATGGTAATGTTATTGGAAGCTGGGTGGAGGGAAATCGATTTTTGACACATTCCCTTTACTAGTTGATACTTAAGTCTCATTTCAAAATCACTTCACTGTAGCACATTTCAGGAACAGCCACAACGGAAAGTCAGTTACACCATACACAATGGAGTACCTATGCCTAGATATTCATATTTCCCTTCCCTTAACACCTAGGATCTATTGAGTCAACCAACCCCTCCCATACATTGCTGGGTTAATCTTTTTCTTTAAATCAAACACACCTAAACACATCACTAACCAAACCTCTTCCTGGGATATTTCACATTGCTTTTAAAGCCCACAGGCCTTTGAAAGAACTGGAAAGGAGAAACCTTTAAAGAATTGGAAGGGACTAGGCTTTTTCACCTCCTCCCCACCCCAGAGAAGCACTGGAAGGAACAAAAAAGCAGTTGCAGTTGCTTCAATTTGTAATTAAGTCATTGACATCCTGTTTAACACACTCATCAGACTTTGAATGACAAACAGAAAGAAGCTTGCTTCCAGAGATGCCAGCTGATCCTGGCTCAGGTGAGATTGGAGGGTGGGATGTGTGGGTCCATCCAACATGTTGGTCCATTACATTTTGTGTAAATTTGAAACTACTCCTTAAAATCTTTTCTGCTGAGGAGTTGAAATGTGTTATGAGATAACACTATGTACCACCCCTGCCTACTTAGCTTCAGCCTGTGCTAAGATGTAGAAGATAAAAGAGCAGAGGAAAACAATCAGTGAAAACAAGAATTAAACAAAAAACACAGCAAAACAACAAAATCAAGCAACCTAAACTATGTTTTGGAAAGGGCAATATACAACGTCCATTTGTTGGATCCCAGTCATGTACAAAGACCACTGGCAGAAGAGGAAAAACAATCAGGTAAGAGTATAGAGTCTAGTCTGAAAAAAACGGAGTCTTGACAGAGATGAGTATCTGTCCTCCTTAAATGTTCGTGTGGCCTGTGACAAGTCCAGAATAGACACCTCACTGGCAAACTCGCGGTAACGAGCGAGAGCAGGACATCATAATACTGTGATGAATCTGCATGACCAAGTAGTTTGAAACTTTAGTTACTTAAAATCTTAAAAGTGAAGATGTGGAAAATCCATGTACATGTATATCATCGAAGTAATTGTCACATTTTATTATCTTCTTTTCCCAGGGCCAGCTAATTCAATTTTTATTTTGGCATGCTGGACTGTAAATACAGATAACAACTTGCAGGGAATGTGCTTCTCCCCTACCCAGTTTTTGCAATTTTCCCCAAATGCTAAATGGCATAGGACTCTGAAGCTATTTATCAAGTTGGCTTACATTTTCAAGACACTCAGAATTCTTCTCAATCTTCAAAATCTTCCTTTACAGTGGCTCCCTGAGGCCATAGTCAAGCAGGTGCCTCTCAGATCACTCTCCCAAATGCTTCCCCTCTCACCCCCCATTCTCTAATGTTGCTTTTCTCAGTATAGATTTTCCTCTTCTAAGAAAGCAAAAACAAAACCAAACCATAATTATGTTAAAAAACAAGCATCGGAAACAAGCCTGTGAAGTAGCATTTGGCGCTGTATTAAGAGTGGAGTAGGGGCTGAGATTGTGCCTGTGAAATCATGCCTGAGCTATAGCTTACTGTCACGTTTACTCTACTTCTCATTGTTGCTTGTCCTCCAAAGTAAGATAAAAGACTGTCTGAACAATCACGTTCAGCATCGCACCGGTGTTGTTCTCCTCCTTTTCTTGATCAGTGATGACAAACATGGTATCACAAAATTTATACCGTGTGGGCTTCAAGGCAGCTAACTGCCCGAGTCCAAAAATCAAGTGGAGATCATAGGTCATAAAATGAGGTACCTGAACTGATCATCATGCCCCTCGCCTGTGCTGAGCCTGGTTTTGGGGGATTATTTTTTTTGTCTTTCATGATACCTACTCAGATCTCTCCTTGTTGAAGATGTAAACCGCTCACATACACTGCCCGTTTCTTTCCTTCACATTGTCCCTTGCTCAGTGTCTTTCATCCTCAGTGGCCTAAACCACCCGTCCAACCTTGCTTGACCGCAAGTACAACATACACTCAATATCTGAAACTTTTTCACTGACGGAGGCGTTCAGGATTTTTTTTTCTTTCTCCCGTGTATTTCATCACCGCATGCTTTTTAGGAAGTCCTCATCTGGTCTAGATTTTTTTTATACTCTCCATCCTGCCTATGCTTATATACAAAGCCAGTGCTTTCTATGTTATTACCCAAATAACCAGAGAACAAAATTCCTATCCTCATGCTGGTCCCAGGCACTCCACTGTCTGTTTTATTCTCTTTCTTTTGCACAAAGTCCACCCTACGCCAAAGCAAAAGGCCTATTCCCTGGGCCTCTGCCCACTGCAGTTCCCCCCTGCTGCACTATAGCACCCGTCATACTTGTACCTGCTACCTTTAATCCCCGTACCAAGAGTTTACTTGTGTTTGAGGACAGAAACCGCGGCAGGCTGTGACCCTCACTACCCAAAGGACTATCATCTTCAAGCATTAAGCAAGGCTATTACTGGAAGTCAACAGGTGCCCAAAAGGAAGGCGCACTGAAATAGAAACAAAGCTTGCACTTCTTCCCTGTTTTCCTAAAGAAATTTTTAAAAGCCTTTGCCACAGACAAAACCACACAGCTATTTTCTCACAGCTGTAATTCCAGCTCACCGTCACACTAGCTGAACCAGCTCATCCAGCTGGAGAAGTATCAGAAGAACCTATACTATGCCTACTGCTTTTATGCTCCGTTTTTACCCTCATCCCTGAAGTTGTCTAACCTGTGAGAACTACTCAAATACTGCTGTATTTTTTAATGCAAGGTAAGATTGAAACCTTGATCATTTCACAAGATGGAACTAAGCAGCAACCTGTTTATACAGTTTAAACTGCATCAACTGAGGATTCAGTGGTGCCATTTTGTGCAACTGCAATGGCTGCAGCAGTGCCGCAGCTTCCCAAGTCTATGATTTCCACCACCTAACTCAAAATGAATGCATACATCCCTTCAGCAGGTGGTTTCAAGCATTTTCAGTAAATAGAAGCAATTTCGTGTTGCTAATCTGTATCATCAGCAGGTTTCATAACCACTTCATCCTGAAACTGGGGGGAAAGGCTACAGCACCAGGTTCTGTGCTGAGGATAGTTCGGGCTGTGGGTCCGGATGGGCCATTTATTGCGCTCGCTCATGGACACAGCGAGTGGATCAGCAAGACTAACAGAACACGAGTAACGAGACCTAATGTCCTTGACCACAAATGAACTGGGATTTCACCTGCTAGGACTTAAGTCTACACGCGTGATTTGTAACAAAACAAATGTCTTTCAAAACTTTTCTGACACTTAGCATAGTTTGGCTTTATGGCCGCTACAAAAAACAACTCACTCCAGTTACCTTGAGAGAGAAACTCTAAAGACACTATAATCTCTTCTTTCATGTTTGCTATCGGAGTGCAAAAAGACAGGAGCTTTCTTCAAAATTTCAGGACTCGGCAAAACACTGTGTAATTTCCGTTACTATTCTACAAAAGATTAGATACACAAAAGAAAGACAAGTTTTCCACCGTGAAATGGAAAGAGCTCACACTGGTTTGCACCTGGCAGGAAAATACACACATATTATCACAATCTGGAGGTACTGTGTTTTGCCAGATGCCATTTTGTGCTCATTACGAAAAAGCTCCAGGGTATTCCAAGGCTTGCAGAAAGATCATGTTTTGGTTTCATGTCCAGAAGAGGGTTTTTTTTTTGTTGCTGTTTTTTTTTTAATATAGTCTTCATTTTTTCTGCTTACTTAGTGGGGATGTGAAAAATCTTCTAAGCATATGGAGATTTCAAATTTATCTTGATATAATTTGTGAAGTCAGGACTATTTTCTGATCCAGATGGAAGCTAGAAGGGGCTACAAAAGACGACTGAAATCAAGTTTTATACCTCAACAAGGCACAAAAACATCTGTTCTGTGTTGGCCAAGATACAGTTAATAAACATTATTATTAGGTAAGCATCCTATTGAGCCTGTCATCATACATGTCAATCTCTGTATTAATTAGGGCTCTAAACCCAACAGCAGGGAAAGAATTTCTGAGAAGCGTGGGCCAAAATAACACTTATGCCCGTCAACCACCACCACAATCTCCCATCCTTTTACTCAGGCTTAAAGAAAAAGCATCCAGCAAGCTTAAAATAATTTAGAAACACTTCTATATTGTCAGCATCTCAAATTTTGCTCAAACAGAGCCTCTAGTTAAAATTTTTCATAACAACAAGGTTTTGCTGCATAAAGTTGAAGGGAAATTTATGGGACTAAACCTCTGCGTATTCTGAAAGTCTCATCCTCAGTATACATAACCTGTTACTAACAGATTATTCAACTCCAGATGGTAAAGACATAACTGAATATTCACAGATACCCTTGAGTATCCTGGATCTGCAGAGGTTACAAGACCTTTAACAAAGGAAGAGCACTAGTAATAAACCACCACAAAGGTTCTTTTGTGAGATTGGGATCACTTAACTCAATTCAGACCTCTGCAGAAAATGAGTTACTTTTCAGCACAGAGCAGGGCACTGTGAAAGCAGCTTTTACATTTATTTCAAGATCTCGGGGTTTCTTCTGACACAGCGGCAGAATGAAGCTTAAAGGAGGCCCTTCATACCGTCATTTGTCAGTCCAGGTGGCCTGGGCACGCAAGGAGTCTGCAACATTTTCTCGCAGGCTGCCCCTTCCTTGTCCTTTAACATTTCAGTTCACATTGGAGGCTCAACGACACAGCACTTGCCTACCATTGCTTCCGCAGTCTGCTTTTTCAGACCTTCGATTTTGGAAATTGCTACCCCATTTGAAGTAGCACACACCTGCAGTAGCATTTGCTTTCACGTTTCTCTAAAGCATATTGCGTTTCTTAATGTACTACCTTGGGCAAGGCAAGGACTTACCATAAACTACATCATTCTATTATCTAAGCGATTTCCTGATTGAAATAAATCCCAGTAACAGCTTGCATATACTGTGGATACTAACTTTCAAGCTCCAAACTTATGCCTATGACCGTTTTCCAGGAAGGCAAAGCCTCTTTCAAAGTTGTTGTTTCTTGATAGCAGCATTTACACAGGAAGCAGAAAATGTAAATTCTAGGATCTCATCAACCAGCACAGGACCCAGATAAAAGTTCAAAAGCTGAGTCTCTTCACACCTGCTTCCACTGGAGCTGGGTCACTATGAACAGGGAAGGCAGATTCAGAGGGCTAAAAAAAAAAAAAAGAAAAAAAAAAAGAAAAAAAAAAAAAGAGCAGCCTCTCTCCATACAGGGTGCTGAGCTTTAGTAGCTCTTGTTTTAGTAAACTTCAATCTCCATGACATTGTTTTAGACATTTCTAAGGACTTAAGGTGCTTGAGGCCCGATATTGTCCTTCACCGTTGGATCCTAAGATCTGGTTATTTAGGGAAAATTCAGATACTTTGAACACATCCCTAAGGTACTTCTTTGGTTACTGATCTATAGAAAATGAACCAAAGCCATCAAGGCAACACTCAGAATTCCTTCCAGTAGCGACTATGGAGACTACGACACTGGAGTCATCACTCCTCAGCTTTGGAGCAAAGAATACCTTCTGCACATAGCAATCATGTTTTTGGGAACTTGTACACTCCTTTGGTTCCTTTCATTATGTGACATCAGATTAGTTTCAACTTCATTCATTTCAAATTTGAATCATCTCACGCTCCTCCACGGATGAAGTCTTTCATGCCTCTTTGTACTCTGACTTGATGCCCATTTCCTCTCTCCATATTTACTACTTGTGTTGGTCCTGCCTTCGTTTCATGATGCTGAGGAAAGCGGAACACCTGTACCTTGCAGGCTGTAGCCACTTAACCAAGTTTGTGCTAGTATTTCAGCAGCAGGATTTTGAGGAGTCTTGAAACCTACAGACTTCTCCAGGACAGAAGCTGCCGACACATTGTGATACTGGTGCTGGTGGCTTTTCACTGCCTCGGGGAGTGAAGTATTTTCCTCCTCAAGCGCGCAAGGTTGGGAATATTTCTCTCCCTCCACTGCACACTCCCTTCATAAGCCACACCTTTCCTCACGTTTTCATAGTCCCCCTATTTCTCTTTCTTCTGTCTTGCACAGGTGTAAGAAAAGGATGGCCCTCAACCATACTACCTGGGGGAACAGAGCTGCCACAGTGAAAGCAAACTGTCTCCTCCTGATGTTATGCTGAAAAGCTGATTCTAATGCTGTCTTTTGCCTAAGAGACCCCCAAGATATACCGCCACTGGAGAATGAGATTTCTGAGCTGCGGCTCACACACCATTCCCTCTGCATCCTTTTCCCTAGCCTTGCAAGGAAGAACTTCCTGCAAGTTTTTCAATCACAAGCTATCGCAAGAGCTCATTAGGTCACCACAGTCAGCGACAGTTACAGAAACTACGTGACTCTCAGAGTACTTGAACAACATCGGCAGAGTTCCCAGTTGCAGAATAACCACCGGCAGCTATAATACCTTCTTGCGGAGGGGGATGCTCCCACGGAGGATTCCTGTGCAGGCACAGGGTGCTGCGATGCCAGGATTCTTACTGGCATTTGCACCAGTCATGATTAATGTACAGGGGAAACTGGTCACAAAGATCTTACCAAGGATTATGAAGTACTGGTGGGGTTGGACACCCAACACACAAGCTCTCCCTGAAAATAACTGTTCATTCAGCCTAATGGTAATGCTGTATTTTTTATCAGGAAAGAAAAAAAACACATAAAAATCACTCTGGTCAGTATGGATTTTGGCTTTTGCATTCCACGACCCTAAGAGCTACCCATCTCATCTGTCAAAAAATTAATCTAGACTTCTAGTCTAAACTTCTCAACACCCTGTATGGACAACAGAGGAAGGTCCTTCCAGAGTCCAACTCATTTAGTCCCAGGCACACGTCTAACAGGCAGGATGCATCAGTCTGTGGAGACGGTGCGTTGTTTCCACAAAACGTGACCAGACAGCTAGCTTTAGATGATACATCCCGTCCCCTGATGCCAAAGTTAGCTGACCGTCATGGCCTCACAGAGAAAGCCAGGAATGTTGCAATTCTGTTGCATGCAGTTTATAATCCCCTTTCCAGTGTGGCAAACGAAACAAAGAGCAATTTTGAGTATTAAGAACCCAGATCCAGTGAATGTTTTCAAATCTGATTTGTTTATCTTGCTGTTCATAGGTAGGAACTAACATTAGGTGAAAAAAGACAAGGACTTTTTTTAGAGCTCGAAGATGTGGAGTTGTATGCAATACAGATGGAGGCACAGAAAAAAAACTGAGAAGCAGAATTTCTCTGGACATTTCTCTGCCATTTATAGTGTTGGATGGGTAATTCTGTGTGTGTGAAGTAAAGGAAGAAACTTAGGGCATACAGATGACATGGAGTTTTCCCAAATACTCCCTGAAACATTGAAGTGAAGTATAATACCGTTTTCTTTTGAGATTTTCCTTATGCAAATATATTGGTCCTCCAGACGAGAATGACTCCTTAACAAGGACATTAAGTGAGAGGGTGTCAAAACAGGAAATAATATAAAATAATCTTTAAATAAAAGTTTAATTCACTCTTACTTTACAGAATATTTTAAAGCACCTTATCATTTTACTGTCAGTTCTAAAAAAGACCAACAAGAGACTGCAACGATTTTTGCTGGTAAAATATAGGAAACCTTGTGAACAAATGGATACAAGCTAAGCAAAAGCACAGTAATATTTTGTACACCACAACTATAATCAGAATCTGGCATTGGTTTATTCAAATTTTGCTTTCCTGGAAGCAAAGCTTACATGTTCGTAAACATCAAAATAAACATTGCTTAATTTTACAATTTGCTAAACAAATACTTTTTTACCCTGAAGGGCATCTGAAGAGCCACCTATTTGTCTGGCAGTTCTCCTGTCGACCTGTGCTTCAATATTTTTTCAAACAATTGGTTCCCTTACAATTTTAATGGTGCTAAAAATTTCTTCCAATATTGTGCAAGTCATAGGCAAGGTCATTTTGATGTGTGCCCTTCCCTACATAGTTTTTTGATCAGTACTTAACTAATGCAACTGTGAAAAACTATACATCTTCAGGAAAATGTTTTGATTTTGGTCCTGTGGTTAAAGACCTTCTATAACTGAGTTGTTTACATGGATTTGAATCACAAGCATGTACACAACAAAACCACTATACCAATGTTTCTTGGTCTATGCATAAAAAGTATGTCTTCTACTTACACTAAAACATACAAAAAATAAACTACAAAAATTGTTTACACTTGATTTCAGCAAAAAAAGCTTTCTTCAAGAAAAATGATTCTTCTTTTTTTCAGCCATCAAAAAAGGAATGCA
This sequence comes from Phaethon lepturus, assembly GCF_000687285.1. Taxonomy (NCBI): domain Eukaryota; kingdom Metazoa; phylum Chordata; class Aves; order Phaethontiformes; family Phaethontidae; genus Phaethon; species Phaethon lepturus. The sequence continues at coordinate 36,165 of NW_010509818.1, forward strand.
AGTAAACAATAAATACATGTGCTTTCTCCATATAGACATATTTACACTTGAGTCTTTGGCTTATGTTTAAGTTTCTTTATAAAGATCTTTATGTGATCCAGCCATCATTGCACATTAAAACAAAATAAGCCAGTTTTTTTTTACTATATATAATATATATATGCAACACTTGAAACGTATAAAGAATGAACCTTACTATCAATTTTCACTGTTATTGTACTTTAACAATGTATCAAAAGAAAAAAAAAAGAAAAATTAATACCATATAGGAAATATTGATACATGCAACAGATGGTCGCTCTACTGTAATTGAGAGACGGCTGCATATACAACACTGAAAGTCCTAATTTGCGCAAATCTCTTTTGACTCTGGTTTTTGTTAAATAGTATTTATGTGGCACTAAATGTTGATACTGTATACAAGCATAGAAACAGATTGAGTTCTTTTATTAAGATACACAACTTCATAAGAAAAATACTTTGCATTTAAAATTTAAAATCCCTCCCGCCCCCCTCTTCCCCTAAAATCTTTCTTCACAGGATCAAGAACTGTTGTCAAAACAGCTTATTGAGATTCATGTATTTGGTGAACTTTGTCACATCCATTCTGACTAAGAGGATTCCAAGTACTCCAGTGCAACATCGTAGCAGAAGCGATATTGCTCCTTTAAGGGGAAAGCGGAAAAAAAAAAAGAGAAGTTAAATTAAGATTCTAAAGTATTAGCAGCAATATCTACAAACAAGAATAGTCTTTGCTAACTACTATGCGGTTCTAACTTCAAGCCTGACATGCTTGGGTTTTCTTTTTTTTTCCTCCCTACTCCACAAGTGTATTACCAGCTCTGATTTAAAAACTCCCCCTAACCAATGAACTGGAAAAAAAATCTGACCGTGAAATGCAATGATTTGCTTCTCTGATTTTTTCAGCTTCTGAACTGAGCTTATCAAACATGAAAAGTCTTCCTATCAGAGCATTCTTGCAGTGAAAGCACCTTGACTCTGATATACCATTTATATTTACGTTCGCTGATGCTGAGCAGGTACCTAGTGCCTGCCGCTTGGACAGGCAGGGAATGGCTAGGGAATACTGAGCTGCGGGACAAGGCTGCTCTGGGCCCACAGCCTGCTTGTACAGTCGTGTCAATGTAACGTCCAAGAGATCAGATGCACGATTAAAAGAGAAGTTAAAGCTCAAAATGTCATGGCGGTTAGTATTTCTCCTTAACAAGGCTGCTGTTCAGAGCCCATACTGGGGGAGAGGGAGGAAGGAGAGAGGAGAAGGCAACAAGGAGAACAAAACACAAGGAAATTAATTCGATCTCTATTGTCCTTGCAACCTAACAAAGCGAATTATTTTTGTTTGCAAAGGAAGTCAGTGTGATCCATTAGCAGGAAGTGGTGGGGATATCTTAAAGGCTTTATTGCGCTGCTCATTTTTGTTATCTGATCATGCTGCTGAATGTAGGGCACATGACAGCGTTACATATTGGTTTTCCTGGTTTGTTTTCTAACGACTCAACAGCTGCTGCTGTTCAAGAGTTCTGAATAAAAACCCACACAACAGAATCACGTAACTACGGAAATTCAGTAACTGCAGATTAAAGCTACGATGGAATTCAGGACTATTTTGAAATGAAATATAAGTTTACAGACCATTTATCAGAAACACACACAATCTACATTGGCCTCCCTTTACAGTGACACAAGTAATTTTCCATGTGATCTGACCTGTTTTCTTCACAGCGGTGAACTGAAATCCAGGCAGCAATTCAATATGTTGTGTCTCAGACATCTATGGTACAGCAGACTGCAAAGTATTTGCGGCAAACCCAGCAATACCTAGCCCAATATCACTGCTGCTACAGGACGCCCTACCTGTTAACATTTTAACCATCTTCTTAATTTATGTGGTGGCAAGGGATGGAAGTGATGCACAGTAATTAAGCAAATCATGCCACAGAAGCTACTTGATACCAAGCAAACAGTGACACCCGGAAAAAAGGGCATTATGGGAAGAGGCAGCTGCAGCCATTTTGCTCAGTATCCAAGTTCACAAGGTCAGAAGCAATTTTCACTATGCATAAAATGCAAAACGTTTTTAATTTCAATTGGCATCCCTGATTTTTATGCGGTAGGCAGCCATCTGGCTGAAAAGTGACACTGGCTGCTGGCAGTGTGAGAGTCAAATAGCAGAAACTCCCTAACACTGTCTAACCTGCTTTCACATTTACCCACGGGAAGGAAAAAAAATCCACTTGGGAGAATTTTTTTAAAGGACTTTCCACAATGTTCCGTTTTCGTGACTAAAGTGATCACATGGATGGATATGCATTCATACTGTATGCATAAAGATTGATCAGAAGAGCTAAGGTTACTTTGAGCTCTGGCAATGTACATACAAATATTTAGTTTGTGCTTTTGCTAATTCAGGCTGATATTGTTTATATCAGGTTATTGTTTATATTGTTTATTATTTAGGTTAACTGTTGAACTCGATCTTAAGGGTCTTTTCCAACCCAAATGATTCTATGATTCTATATATTAATTTCCAACATACTAGATTCAAGTCTTTGATTTTAAAGTTCTGAGGTATCATTTTGACTACTACAAATCTGAGTAACAAACATTACCATTACTCAATACAGCTTCCAAAGCAGCAGTTGTTATTAAGAAGCAAAATATTCACATCTGCAGCTACTAATCTGGACTTTACAGCTTATTCCTACTAAGAAGAAATGCCCTGGTCCATAAAATTTCAAGATGGTTTGTGTGAGCACAACATACTGCAACTTCTCTTCAAATAGACCAAGTTATTTTGGGACATTGAAGTGCATTCTGTTAACTCAGAATGTTTTCTGTGAAAAGCACAGTACCACTACAAGAAAAGTAGTGTAAATGCTTAGGCTGGCCTGTCATGATGCTGACTTCTGTGTACAAATTTCTACCACAGGATATAACGTTTACGTTACACTTACACTCATGCCAAGAATCAGATCAGCCTCTGCTCAGTCTATACTACAAGGGGAGCCTGAGACCCCAAAACCATGTCCCTGTCCTCTTGTGGCCCATCATAGGACTGAGAACGCAGCTCACACAAGAGAGCCTCTGGCTCCCTGGCTGTTTGCAGTAACCCTGATGGGCTGGCGCTTACCGGCGTTTCTACCATGTTGGGCTTACTGTTCCGCAAAGTCTTCACAGCGTGGAAAACGTCCACCACGTTCTGCCTTTTTACCATCTCAACCACAATGCCGATGGCACAGAACATGCCGCTCCGGCCACCGCCGTTTCTGTACACAGGGAAAAGAGCTGGTTAAATGTCACTATGGCGTAAAGAGAACATCAAAATGCATTTTTGTTCTTTCACTCTATAAACATGAGCGATTCGTGAGTCCCACAGGGAGACCAGGCTTTAGCCACCTCCTTGCAGCTCCAGTGGATTTGGTCTGAGACGTTTTCTGTTTCTGACCTTCCTCTCAGTTACTTCTTTTGAATTCTGCCCTTACAGCCCACCATGCTGCCCAGCTATGCTATAGCCTAATTTACATAGGCATTAGGAATAAAAAACAAAGTTCAATGGCAAGTACAACATTTTCCACTTAGTTTTAGAAAAAGACTCACTTAAATTATCCTATGGTATGAGGATTAACTAGCCAGATGAATGCCAAGGCATCACTGATTTGATATCTTGTTGACCTTTGGAGACACTTCGGAACTATTTCAATCTTTATTTCAAAGAAATTAAGGTAGGTATTTTTTCTTATTAAGTTTAAATTAGCCAGAAGGTTTCATGGAAAATGAGAAGGAGCAGGCAGAAAGGGGCCACAAGTTAATTCTGAACATTTAAACAGAAGCTTTTTGTTAAAAGTAGGGAGAAATGCATAATTCAATTTCTAAGTTTTAAACCTTGTATGTAAATAGAGTAGGAGACAGATTGGTCATTCCCTGCTTAGGGAGAAAAAGATGCCGCCTTTTCAAAACTCCCAGACCAGCTTCTATTTAAATATCAGGCTCAGATAAGCGGTCATTTATCAACAATACTTTTAGGATCACATACTGTAGAACATTATAGAACTTTTCGTTGATTTCATCTATCCATAGCTTTCAGCCTAAACCCCTCAAAACACAGCAGGCCTTCTGGAAAAAAATGCAACACACGATATGCAAGAGATACACAAAACCCCACCATTTGGCACTCAGCATAATAGGCTTCCTTACTGAAACTGTACAGAAGAAATTGATCTGTTCACATTTTGTACCTGAAAAACATGCTATTATGTACAGAAGGAGATAATACACAGTATCACTGTAGTATCATGTCCAAAATACTCATTCCCATGGTACCTTGACCTGACACAGACAAATCTGAAAGTTGACCAAAAGCCAACCTACAGTAGCAGTGGTACATTGTTGATTGTTTGGGGGTTTTGTTTTGGTTTGGTTTTCTTTTCAGTAAAAGGAACAAGGGCATTGGCAAAAGAATGCAGCCATAAGAATACTGCTTGAACTTAAAACAAGAACTAATTTATAAGCATTTATTTGAAGAGCAGCAATTTGACTTTTTCCCGATTACTCACAGGCAATGGATGATGGTCCGGCCCTCTCCTTCTTCACATTCCTCTTGCCATTTTTCAACCTGGAGAATTAACTTCAAGAAGGATCTCTTGGAAGCTGGTACATCTCTGTGAGAAGCCCATCCCAAATACTGGAATTGCTGCACCATCAAATAGCCCTCTTGTGGCTGAGGGAAACCAGAGAGTTTTAGGTCAATACAGCACATTTACATTTTGGTATAGAAAACCAAAAACTAAAACTAACATGAAACCTAAGTATTCTATATTATGGACAGACTCCAACATGTATATACATTGCATGGTAGGGTGTCCATTAATTCATATCACTTGAGCTCAAGGAAGATGTCAAAAAAGGAAAAAAGGGAACTACATTGAAGACAACATCACAGTTTATCAATCAACAGTTTATCAATCACTAATATATTCTACCCTGACTTCTTCTAAATGGACAAATTCCCTAGATTCTATATGTCAAAGGTTTTTATCCTTAACATCAATAATCAACTAAAAACATTGCTGTTAAATTCTTAGACCTACAGAAGTGAAGAGACATACCTTTAGCTCCCATGCACGAACTGACCCCATTATAAATAAACAACAAGTAATACTGGTGCACAAGTATGACTATTTTCCTTGAAGTCTTCCCTTTTTGCCTGACAATGGTAATCATGAGAGCCTTACTGCTAGTCTCTGAGTCTTCCACATGCTACATGCTACATGGGGCAAGCTTTGAGTAGAATTAAATGGTCACAAGAAAGGCCTCAATAATTGGAAGAACAAATAGTCTATTCAGTTTCTGAGAGCTGAGGAAGACAAAAAGGAGTAGGAATGTGGATTGTCGAAAAGGAAAAACAGAGCAGAGAGATTTTTGGAAGCAAGATGTAAAGGCAAAAAGGCATAGGGGACTAAGAGAAGTTGTGGAGTAGAAAATCAAAACATCGTAAAGAAGAAGAAATGGAAAAAGTGAAAATGAGAAATGAACCAAAAAAAAAGAGGAAGTCTCGAAATACAACAAAAAAAGCGCTATGGTGTAATATTTGCCAGTGTGCCTACACCTTAGCTTCCTGTAGTTTCCAAACAAGGTATGAAGAGCTGAAAATGTTTTTCTTAGCTCTGAATATAAGCAAAAAAATGGTTTGGATAAAATACTGGCCACATGCAAACTGATCTCTGCACTTTGAAAAATGAAAATGTGACCAAAATAAAAGAAAAAAAATATTTTTGTATACACAGTAATCAGTTTTCCCTGAAGCTATTCTTCAACATTAATGAAAGTTAAACATATTCTCCAAGTAGCAACTGGTGGCATGTCAGTTCAGTATTGGATGAAAGATATAAAGTAATATTGGTAAGTAAAACAGGGATTGCTGGTTAACTGTAGATATAACGGTAGCACAAGCATCTGTAACTCTTTACCTGTAGGCAACATAAATAAGTGATTTATAGAGGTGAGCTAGAGGAGGCAACACTGCATGGCAAACAGGGTTTAGGAAGATGCTACGACAGTGCGAAACACAACGGGATAGCAAAAAGACAAGACGGTGCAAGGTGTGAAAGAGCCGGATGAGAATGCGAGACCGGCACTGCTACTGAAGTTGAGAAAAAGGTTATAAATGTAGGCTGAGGCACAGTGGTGCAGAACCCTTCAGAGGTAGAGGAGGCTTCAGAGTTTTTTCACACCCTGCTCTGCAGGATGCCACAATCCTCCTCTTATGTTGTGGTTTTCGCACGTTCCTGATTCACCACGGAAGATGTCTTACAGAAGCTACGAATTAAATACCTGTCACTACATGTTCGTTACAGGGATATTTCTTTCACTGTACACTAAACAAACAGAATACTTCTCATACATCTTCTACTCATTAGGGAGAACATCACAGAACAACAGTCATTCACCTTACTGCTCTCTCTGCTTAGTGTGCAGCTATAGAAAAGTACTAGAAATTAGTATTAGATATCGATGCTTGACTGCCTCTTTTCTGGGTAATGTCTTAAGAACATTAGTATATTACTATTATTCAAAACTAAAAACCACAAGAGCAAGTGTTAAAAATGACATATTTTTCCGTTACATACTGTTATGATAATGCTTACTCTTGTTAGATTGCATATCCTGAAAATTCGGTTTATGACGTCGCAGTCCATTGAACACGACATGCATTCCACTTGGATGGGACCATACCGCAGTATCCCTTCCTCGGGCCAGTATTGCGGGCAGCCCTGCACCAGAGCAAAATGGGCATAATTAAATGGTAAGTTACAACTTGAGCATTGCCTCGTTCCACTGCAGACATCTCGCCTAACCTTTACAGAGCAACTAGTGTTAATTAGTTGCTCAGTAAAGCAGAGAATAACTGTGAAGTCACTGCACTGCTCTACATTTTGATTATGTAGCAGATCCAGAGTGATTACATCATGTGATGGTACATGGAGAACAGCCCCAAACTAACCTGTGCTAAGTCGACTTCATTTAACATCACAAGAGAAGTACAGCCGTAGTCATACACTAATCTCCAGAAATCTTTCACAGTGTTTGGTAAAGGATGTTGTGTGACAATAAAAGCTGCTGGCTGCCTGTAGCTCTGTAAAGGCAAATGATTTTATTAGCACCGGTAGAGGAAGTACTTAATAACTTCCACTCAAACACTGCCACAGAAAAAACACAGAAATAGAACAAAGCTGCGGCATCAGTTACACCAGACTGCACCAAAGCTGATGTTAAAAATACATTGCCATTCGTCTCCGGTAAGAACAAAGAGGTTACTCTGCTCAGGTCTGCCTTCTGCTCTGTTGCAGGCCAAGCCCTGTTTCAGCTCAGATGTGCACGGGGCCCTGAAGATGCCCTTCAGGGCTCTACTCAGCTGAGGCTCGGGCAACTCCGCTCCAGGCCCTGTGTCTGGAAGACCGAGCAAGAAACCTTCTCCTGTGCTGCCAAGAGGGGTGCGGAGGTCTCGGAAGGGCACCCCATCCACAGCAGGTTACACGTGAGCTCTGTGACCGAACCAGGGACTAAGCTCAAGCCCAAATTCTGTTTTGGTGCCACAACCACGGGATCACCCACAGAACTGACGTTCAGGATTACTGGGGCCCATTTCCAGCAGAAAGCAGAAGTCAGACAGCAAAATACTATTTCCTGTCACAACAGCAGATTCCATTTTCTGTATGCTACATTATACAGAGCTGCAAAATGGGGTTTCCAGCCTTACATAGGTTGGCTGTGACGCAACTAATAGCAGAGGCACTAAGTCCCCGAGCAGAGAGCAGAAGAGGAGACTTCAGAAGTTTTTTGCAGGCAATTTGCAACTATGCACGGAAGAGTTTTGCGGTGAAGGAATACAGATATGAACAGGCCAGGAAGCACCGACAGGTTCATCTGAGAAACAGAGTAAGATGGTGAATATTCCTGTAGGTGGCTGGGTTTGTAAGTCACCAGTTTGAAGATGAAATGCTGGGACTGCTGTATGCAACACAAAGATCTCCATGCTTTGCACTCATGCTGGTAATAAATGCAGTTTGGCTGTTTTTTTACTGAAATAAGTAAATCAACCTAGGAGAAAGATCGGGCAGGGTAACTAAACTGCTTTTGCTGTGGAAGCTTGCTTGTTTTAAGGTTGGTATGAGGGTTTTTCACATGCAATGTATCAACATAACCTCGAAGAGCACAATGTGAGGCCCAGAAGCAAAAAATACAACTTTTTTTCACCCTTCTACTTCTTGTAAACTGTGAAGATAACAAATTAATGCCTTTAGCATCAGTACTTATTTGATCACAGAATAAGGAGGCTCTTTTTCTAATGCAGGAAGCATATCGGAGTAATAGGACAGACATGCAGCTTGTGTCCTACTTCCTAGATCTGCCCAGGGAGCAAAAAGGAATAACCACTAGCAATTCTTCCCTTGCCTTTTTAAGAAATAAAACACGTACTAGCTGATATTTTCCTAGCCCTTTTCCTCATGATTTCTGGCCTTTCCTGAGACAAGAGAACTAACCTAGATTGAGATGATCAGGTTTTCAAAAAGAACAGGCAGGAGATCTGCTGCTGGGAAGCAGACACCTTTTTGTGGGAACACAGGGACAAGTACATTGTGGAAAGAGGAAAGTTTCCATTTCTGTTTTGCTATCAAAAGTCTCCTTTCCTTGCCCAGCAGTGGGCTCTCCCTCTCTAAATAAGTCAGCCTTAAAAACAAAACCAGAAGAAAGAGCAAGAAAAAACTCTTAATACCCAAAGTGCTAACCCTGTACTCATAGCCTTGTTATATGCCTTCATTGTAATATAGTTCTTCTTTTCTGCTCCTTTTTTCCTTTTATTACTACCATTTCTGTCTTTCCTTACTTGCCTTTGATTGCTCATCCATTAATACATCACTTGGTTCCTGTCCCTGCCTGCTACACTCTGTTACACACTCAGAGTCCTCCTGCTACCCAAGCCGTTCTGCCTGCGTTGTCATCCCTCCTGCCTACATCACACTCCACTATGGAGCTGTGTTGGTTGGTCCATCGCACATCAATTTTATCCAGGTGTTTAATGTAATTTTAACTGCAATTCTAAACAATTTTAGTTGCTACCAAAATTCTGCTCACTGCTCCAATTCATCCATTCAGCCCCAGTGACTGCCTAATAGATTGGTCTCACACATGCTACTCCTTTCTTTCTGGCATAATAGCTAATTGTGAGATTAGGAACTACATTTTGCTAGCAGTTCAGAAGTTTCCTGCGCTAGCTCAGGCAGAACTCCAGGACGAATACACCACTCAGTCTTGATGATTTCTGTTGCTATTTGCCATTTTATTCCAGCACCTCTTCTTGACACGGCAGTTTCTGACAGCACTTCATTTTTGAGGAAGGAGAGATGCTCCTGGAAATCAGGCCACGTATTTAAGTATTTACTGTAAAGGCGACTTTAGGGGCCTAACTTTGGAAATGCTAATGGCAGGCACAGGCACGTACCTGACAGCACATGTGATGAACTGCTTTATCGACCAGACACCTATAAGCAGGTTCACCTCCATTTTTCCCATTAATTCACCTTTTCCCCTGACAATATTTCTGTCACTCACACTTCAAAGAGCTGCAACTCAAAACATGAACAACAAAATCCCCAACCCTATCCCCAAACATGCCAAAGAAACAATTTTTTTTTCCTTCTTCCCCTGTCTCCTGCCTCAATATACACAGCCTTTTCTATAAAATAGCGATAGTAACCTCATGCTAAGGTAGGTAATATTTACTTCCTGACAAAGCAGGTTTTTGAGATCCTGCCGAGATTTGAGATTTGGAGGGCGGAAGGCTAGAGCTTTATATAATGCCGTTGAAAAGGAGAGATTTCCAGTGGGTCCCACAAGGATGGGAAAGACTAGAGATAACAAACCTTTTCAACAAGCAACACAAGCTGGTGGGGTTTCTTACCCGTTCCCCCCACCCTTCTTTGTTAGACTGTTTTACTGGGCACTACAGTAAGAGAGAATTACCCTTTTTTAAACCAGCAAGTGCTCGGTCTCATATTACACAGCTTTTCACAGCACACTATGCAGACAAAGGAGATAGTCTCTTACGTCCATAAGAGCAGCATTGATGTAGTTGCTGCTCTCCCCATCAATAGTAATTAAGAAAGGCAGACATCTGTCAGGTGGCAGCATATCCATGAAGCGGTTCTTGTCATGGTTCCTTGGCAAGCAGGCTATGCTGCAGTCCTCCGCTTGCAGGCGAGGGGTCACAGAATTCAGGGTCTAAAGGGAGAGAGGATGCTCGCTTTAGCATGCTGAACTAACAGACAATGGACTTGAGATTCCCCAAGTTTTAATCTAAAATATTGCAATATGGGAAAATGTGAGGCATTAGCAAGAAAACATGAGCAAATAAGAGCTCCTCCCTGTTTGATGGACGTGCTGGGGCTTTTCAAGGTGGGGTTAAGCTGCAGGTGTAAAAGGCACTCCGTGTACCACTGAACAGATTGCACATGACACCATCCGCTCCGAAAGGAATAAAACAAAGAGTATCCTTTGGAGCCCTAAAGAGCTATGCCTTAGCTGTGCAAATTCAAGCCAAAACTCTCTGTGGTTCCTACTCAGTGCTCTTTATTCCAGACAGATATTTACTGCAATTTTATTCAGAGCAAGATATTCCATATTTAAAACAACTTTGCAAAGCACATAAACACGGGTGCTTTATTTTGTGGACTAAAAGTAAGGGACCAGATTCTATAAACGTGATATGAAAACCCTTTCCCTATCTAGAGGCAAAAAAAACATTGTCACATGAAGAGTTAGTAGGAACTGTGAATACCTGAAACTCATCTTTGAGATGCGAAGAGTTTGTCTGGGAGTCTATTCTAATCATATCAAAATAAGCAGCTTTGAATTCGCAGACAGGAATGGCAGTTTCTCCACACAGGCAAGCTTCTAGAATAGCATCATGAATAAAGATGTACTGCTCCTACCAAATTAGGCAAAGAAACAAATATTATAGCCATTTAAAAACAACAGATCCTTCCTTCCTCTAGGATAAACAGATCTCCTGCACACTGTAAAACTCATTCAAGGTGGTGTCCATCAATCCATTAAATACTGCTCTAGTACATACACAATCTTGTCCTAATTGGGATGCAGTTAACAAGGATGTTTTCTTCAGAATCAATTTAAATTCAGTAAAACTTAACAGAACAGGCATGGCAATTTATTTAAAGGAGGGTTTTCCGTTTTCTTGCGGTGCTTGTGGGTTTCTGCATATATGCCAGTGACTTGTTGGCTTTACTCATTTTGCTTTTTTAAAAATAGCTTTCAGTCTTGCAATACTAGCAGAAAGTGTGAACTGCTTCAAGCACTACTTGTGTGATTAGCAATTACTCAGTACGCTGCGTTCTCCTTATGTGTGTGCAAGCTAGTACACCGATTGTCTGATAGCTGGCTCTAGGCCAGTAATAAACTGAAGTGTGTCACAACAGGAACAGCATTTCTTCCCATTTTTTTATTCTGACTTGCCTTGAGATATCCCGAGTCCTAGACAACTGCATTATGATTTCGACCAGGCTTCCTGTCAATTTTTACACAGCACCTACTATATTTACTTAACCCAAGAGTTACAGATGTAAATCATGCCTATTCAGCCACGTGTGCAAATTGTGCCAGCCTCACCTAGGTACTGTGGATCGCAATGAGGTTATTAACAGACAAACTTTAACATGTGCCTTTAACAAGAGCACATGTCCAGGGACCAACTGTCGTATTCTGGCTCTACAGCCTGTGCTGCCACGCACACATGGCTATGGAGCTCTTGCCCTCACTGTTGTATAATGACCATTACAAGAACTTGCCGCAATTACAGCTTTATTTTGCTGTGCAAGTATGAACCTCTTAGAGAAGATGAGAAAAAAAGGAACAGCAGTAGGGGTGTTAACTCACGCTGAAGAGCAGACTAAACTGGGATGGTTGAAGTAGTCACACTGGAACACTCCACCCCATGCACTTCCCAAAGGTTAATGGCCCTGTAGCAGGGGTAGCTGATCGGGTTCATTTAGTTATTCTGATGCCACAGGTTGCAGCATGGAATAATAACTGCACCAAATCACATTGATGTAATCTCTACCAACTGCAGAGATTTGTACATGGCCACAGGTGAAACAACTTCTCAGGTAGATGTCCACATGGAGGATAGGAGACAAGAGGTGGCAAACCACTTCAGGTAACCTGTCTTTATATAAATCAATAACCTATGTTTCTGTGCAAGCTCAGTGATACTCAGGTGGCAGAGCAGGAGCTGTTACAGCTTCATCACTAAGGCAACAGTTTTACTGTGGAGTTGCTGAAGGCACAATGAAAGACAGAAAGGAAAAAGGCTTGGCAATTAGGTTAATAAAGCAAATAAAAGAGTTGAAAAGGGAGAGTAAAACGGACATAAAGTTCCACAGGTAAGTCAAATTATGGATGAAGTGATTGGAGATAGTCTAAAACCGGTGGCAACCTGCTGAAATTCCAACTTTGGGTTCCTGGAATTGCTGATACCAGAGCTGGGGAGAGACATGCCAGACAGGTGAACTGTAGGGTCTTCCCTAAAAAATCCTCCTTGCTTTCCTGTTGTTACAAAGTCAGGCAGGCACCTGCTTGTGTGAAGACTGAAAGGTGTCGGGTTTGTTGCACCATCCTGGTTCTGGGCACTGTTTGTATTGAGCAATGCTCCCCAATCAAGACAACCCCTCAACAGGTCTACTTTTCAGAGTAACAGTGAAATTCTGACCTAGCACATTTTAGAATGCATCAGGTGCTTTGAAGGTAAACTGCCATACCTCTGTCTGTACCATGTTGATGCGACGGGACCGTAAGGCTTTGACACAGTTGTAGATATCCACAACACCTTCTCTTTCTGCCATATCTAACATGATATCGATCACAATATAACAACCTGTTCGTCCAGCACCAGCACTAAAATGAATCAGTAAATACTGTTAGGAATAGCCCCATGAAAACACCTACAATCTTTATAAACCCATTACTGACAGCATTTTTATAAAGTCATTCAGTTCTTTCATCACAAACACTATCTAATTTTTATCTTCTTTCCTCTTCATAATACCTTGTAAAACTTTTGATGTGCCCAAAACAACCATTTTCCATCAGATTTGATCCATTAAGTAACAGCAAAAAAAAAAAGGTTTTCCTCAATACTTAAAGTAAAAAATAAAAGTTAGTTAAACTGCAATGTGGAGGATGATTATGCTCATGCACTTCAAAATATGACAAATCTTTATTTAATACAACTAAGGCTGATTTTTAAGAGATATGTTACAAATAGAAACTCAAGTGCATGTTTTACCAGCCAAGCTCTAAGCTAGTGCAGGCAGCATATTTAGCAGTAGCCACAAGAACCTCTATTTATTTTGGTTTTATATTAAGCTATGGACAGTTTTTGCACAGTGACTTTTTAAAATCTGTAAAGGCTGAGTAACTCTATCTACAGAATGCAATTAAACATTTGACGGTGCTGAAAGAAAATTCTGTATGTCAAAGGACTGTGTCCCAACAACACAAACCTTGCAAAATTTGGACAGGAAAAACAACATTCTGTATTTGTTGCCATTAACCTCATTCCATCTTCCTTCACCTACTTGTTTACTTTGATTTAAATTAATAATCTGTTCAGACATGATATGCAACACCACGCTATCAAGGCAGATGTATCTACACTTATTCTCAAATGCTGTCACAAAATTGTTGTAGGCTACCTAAAATGGTAGCCTGAAGTATCATATGATTTAGTTGGTGCAGCTCTTGCAGGAAAAAGAAAATCTCTGGCTATCCTATTTAGGAAAAGTGTACTAGAATCCAATTATTTCCAAACATTGCTGTAGACAGCCAAATCCTACTGCAGTGTGAATTAGGCAATTCAAAAAGGGAACAACAAAAACAAAACACTTCAAAAGGATGGATGCTTCACATGAGACTACTGTAAATGCTCAAATACACATTTGTGGGAAAATATCCATCTACCCCTCTGTACACACCTGCAATGGACAACAATAGGGCCCGCACTAGGAGGGTTAGACAATTTGACTCTCCGTATAAATGAAAGCAGTCCCGTGGCATTGTAAGGAACTCCATGATCTGGCCAGCCAGTGAAATGAAACTGTTTAACTTCACGGATTTCATTGTAGCCCCTCTGTAAAGGCAAAAAAAAAAAGGTTATGAAATTCAAAGTATTTCATAGACTAGATGTCCTCTGACTCATATAATGATAACACACACTGACAGAATCTACATGCTGTTTTCATCATTTCACCAATTGTTAAAAGCAAAGACCATAAGAAGCTTGATGATGTCATTGATTTTTTTTTCATTTTGAACTTTGTAATTTTTACTTCTGTAATTAAGAACACTAGTTTTGCCTCCTTAGATTTTTTTTTATAGACTTAGATCCAATTTGCATCGATTTTCAGAAGTTTTGCTAATTAAGAGAATGGCCTGCTACATTTACAGGCAAGTGTAATGATTTACCAGAAGACCACAGCTGTTACCACATATATTGCATGCACAGAGTTTGTTCTTTGATTAAGTGAGACTGACTCAGTGGCATTCAGGGCAGAGTGAATGGAGATGAATGACAGGCATGACTCATAACCTCGTACTTGCACTCAGCTCAGAAGTGTGGCTACAGAGAAGAGGTGACTGTCAGAGAGGGGAGGGTAGCTGCCAACATTTCTGGGGAAATTCAAAATCCCACAGTGAGAGGCGTGTTTGGATAGCCTGACGCAATGCAATACTCCCACGGTGAGGGAAGGCTGCCTACACTGTGGAGCTGCTAACCAGACAGAGGGATTTGGTATTCTACAGGAACACGCACAAGCACAGCCTCCTCTATACTCCTTGCTACCAGGGAACAATATTTTGCTGAGCCCTTTCACAATGTGCTCACCCTTCCCAGAGTGAAGGTCCTGACGACGTACTCCGCAAGGGGCTCCATCTCTACACAAGTCACTTTGAAGTCCCCATAAACTTCTGTGTCGTCAGGCCAGTACTTGTAGCACTTGACCTAAATACAAAATGGGAATGCATTTTACATGAAAGGAAAATAAAAGCTTGAGGATACGTTACTGCATGTACTGCATTACACCACATTTATTTCCAAAACGACCATGCACTCATGTGGCTTGTCATGGCTAATGGCTGTTCTGTCAAGTTAAGCACCAGCTACTACGAGTTTCCACTGCTTTACAGAGCTGTACTTAAATGCCAGATTCATTTCTAAACGAGCGTTTATTTTTTTTTTTAGTGCTGAGCTATGGAATACATTTCCACTTACGTTAAACTGAGATGCATTTCATATCAGTAATCAAACTGTTGCAAGTAATCCCAGATACTTTCCATTACTCCCTGAGGGATGTGTTACTGCTAAACTGTAAATAATTTGCTGATTTCTAGCCACTGGTATAGAAGCACATTTGCTCACTAGTCCACTTACTCTGCTCATTTGAGTGACAATCTACAAGTCTATTCTGCTGAAATATGAATTTTGGATTCAGACAATTTTTCATTACTCATGAAAGCAACACAGCATCAGTCTTCTTCAGAAGTTAGCTTTGGTTTTACACAATACCATAACCGCAACAACGTCTGGACTCTCCCCCTTCCCCTCCTCTCAGGATGCAGGGCTGTCCTTCACAAGACTCTTCTACGTTCTGCAGATAGTGTGTCTTGTCAGCACGTTTTTCTTTAGGCTTGTAGCATTAAAAGAAAAACAAACCAAAAACTTACTCTCCCAACTTCCACTAAATTTGTGACCATCACAACGCAAGCTGATTGCTCCTGCCATATCATTCTCCAAAAGTCATACACAGTCTCATGAACTGGACCTGTAAGAAAAAATTCCAGGTAATACTCTGCAAAAAAGTAACAGCCAAAGCGAATGCTAAAAATAAAATCCAGTGCTCGTCAGAGCTGATACACATGAACACACTTGATCAAAGATGAAAGCTTCGTGAAACCACATCATCATGCCATCATGCCAGTTCCCAGACTATACTGTTATTTATAACCATGAATCTTCTCTGTTTACACTTGAGAGAAATTAATAGCAGGTGTTTCACGTAGCGAAATGCCAGAAGTTGCTTGAAAAACTACAAGGCCACAGCAATGTGTGACTACATCTATAGTTACACCTCTAGGTTTGTTTTACACTTGTTAGAGATAATGCGTTGAGTCTGAGTTTCTTCAGATGTTCACCGAGGAGATGCCTGCACCGGAGTGAAGTATCCGTCAGGAGGGCCGGTGGTACAGAGCCCGTGCACTTGCCACCTAGCTCCTGGCAAAGTGCGCAAGCACGAGTAGGGGCCGAGGCGTAAACTTCCCGCTGAAGGGGATTTAAACTAACTTTACTTTTCTGTGAAGTAAACGAGGAGCACGTGTTTAAGCTTTGCCTCCTGCTCTGCTGCAGAGACAAGACACATTCAGTTGAGCGACAGAAGCTTTTACCTTGTTACACTCATCTCAGAAACAGCTCCCTGACCATAGTCCAGCAGCAGTAGTATAAATATTACTGTATATAACACACATCTGAAGGCTCAACCATATTCCTTCATATGCTAGGTCGAAGGCTGCATACTAAAGCAGCAATAAATTTTTGTGCCGTTTAACCACTATTATGTGCAATGATTTACATAGTAAAACAGAAATAAAACACAAATGTGGACTTAACTGCCAGAGAGAGACCTGTTTAGACAGCACTTACACAAAAAATAAAAAAAAACATTGACAGAAATATGCGCATCCTGCTGTAAAACAAGCCTTAGTTTGTCTTTCCTGTGTGCAGCTACAATCAGCTGAGGGCCCAAATAACAGGGTATTTCCAGCCAGCTATCTGATTACATTCACAGATCAAATAATGACACATCTAAATCTAATTATTTTTACTTTAATTCATAGCCTCTGATATTTCAGTGCAATCTTAGACTAATCTATTTGTTTCTCCTTGTTGTGAGGAGTTTTATCAGAAATACAAAACGAATAATTTTAATAGAAATTCAATTTTTTCCTCTAACTCCCCTTTTTATTAGGAGGGTGTTATATGATGAAGACTTCCCTCATTTCTTCCTACAAAGCGGCTCTGCCCTTCCCTGGCCTTACTTTACTCAGATTTTCTGAGGTAACATTTAATTTATCATTACTACTTCACCGTCTGCATCCTGGACTAAAACCTAGAGAGTAAAATAATACATTGTAATATGGGAAGAAAAATGCCTCAAGGCAGGTTGAAACTGTTCTCTTCTCTGTCCACATGCCTCTCTTCTCTATTCATCTCCATAATTGGAAATCATGGTAGTAACTTCTGACTTTATCAGCTGAATTTATCACTGAAAGAGTTGTTCAACAGCTAATTACCATGATAAATTAATGCAATTTTTGCATTTATTCACACTCCACCTGAACATGCTATGTTAATTTACCATAACACAAGACGACAACTCACAATATTGGATATGCTTTATTTTCATCTACTTTCATTTTACCAAAACACTACTGGACACTACAGAGAACACTTGTTTGGTTCGATTAATGGTGGCAGATTCTTACCTTGGGTTGCAATGTAGTGACTTGGTCTCTGATATCCCTAGAACAGCAATGTAAGTTGGTTTGAGTACCATATCACTAACACAGAGCGGTAAATAAAAGCACAAGGGTACTACAGAATTCTTATCTCTAAACAACATTTTCAGAACAAACCAATATTCAAGAGCAGCATGAAGCTCAACACCTAAAAAAACGGTTAATACTGAAAAGGTTTGAATGACAACAGATAAAATGGAAATACGAACATCTGACTTGAACAGACATTGTAGCGTACCAGGAAGGAGTATTCTAGACGGGTCCCTTGGGCCTAAAAATTAGTCCTCTATTGACATTATCACCCCAGCTGAATACATCGGGGTGTTTATTTAAAATTTATTGAAAATTGTCTTTGCCACCAATTAAATCACTAATTGATCTGTGCTCCCAACTTATCCAATATGAAAAAATACACACTTTTTGTCTTATCCTAAACAGAGAATTATTGTAAGGCACAAAGAGTTATGTACCCGAGCCATAACTAGCGGGGACAGAGCTGGACAGTGTGGTGCGTGCACGGAATCAAGGTCCTACTGCAATGCAATCTCTGCAAAATATTCTGCACTACTGCACAAAGTGTGCACCAATTATACTGAACATGATACACACAAGTATATATACATACATCTATATATATATATATAGAGAGAGAGATAACTCTACATGAGTAAGCCTTTCCGCTTAGCTGGGTCTATGCCAATGCTAGTGGTACTGTACAGCATTAATTGTCTGTATACAAACTACAAGACAAAGAGCTGCTGCTCTTGAGGAAATAATTCAGAATATATTTTGACCAGTGCCAGCAACATTAGCTACAAGGAGGAAGGAAACTTCAGTATTCCTGGTGAGAAGATAATACAGAATTTCACAATGTGCAAATGTTAAAGAAATAACTCCAACTATTTTCTAGGTTACAGCTTTATTAGGCCACTTGATTCAAGTATTGCATTACAGGGGAGTGCGAGCCCTTGGGCTCCTGGTATTCACAAGATGCTACTGAAGTGAAGGATTTCAGTGTACCCAAGGAGTCTATATCCTTTTGCACGGACTGCTTCATTATCCTGTCTAGAGTGAAGCACCTTCCTCTAGGGCTTATGAAAAAACTTCCGAGTATCTTACTCCTGGCTTTGCAAGAGACCAAGATTGCATGAAATGACTAAAAAATTTCTCCTGGAGTCCTTACTACGAAGCCCCAGCTTCAAATAATGAAAGTGGAACCTGTGCTACACTGTTTTACGCTCAGTAATGCTTTCCAGAAGAAGGTAAAAGTGTCACTTTAAAATTGAGAAGTGCCAGTTGTAACTTGTAGCTTTCCTGTCTGGTTATAATGAGATTCAATTTACTCCTAAATAAGAGAAACAACATCCTCAAGGAGCTGGAATTATTACAAATCTGGGAGAAGTTTTCTTGTTTAAGACCCCAGGCAAAATATCACAGGCCTAACGCTTCACAGAGATTGCCACGTTAAAAAATCAAAATAAAAAGACAGCAATATATCTGGAGCTAAATCTTTATAACCTGGAAAGTCAAGAGGGTCTTATATAATTTATCAACTAACAGTGGGCAGGAAAAACTAGTAAGATCCAATTATAAAGAAAAGTAACCAAAGCCATGTGTTTTAAAACCACTTGTACTAGCTATTCCAGTATCTTCTGAAACACTTTAGAATCACTTTGATTACAACAATTTGTTTATTCCTAAGACATTAAGGAGATAAAAGTTGTATTTTGTTAATCAAAACACCTAGCAGAATTTATTCAAATTTCCTGTTTGGATTTTTTTTTTTTTAAATTTAGAATTTAATTTGTATTTTAACTGAAGTATGGAATTTCAAACTTCAAGAGTTTTCTGCAGAAGTGAGGAAATTTCTAATATGTTAAAATGTGTTTTATATATATATATATATATGTTTGTGTGTATACTCCATAATACCTAAATTAGCACCTTAAGACAAATGTCAGCTAAATATTGTTTATCTAAATAATTGTTAAAAACAGCCCCCCCAAGGCCATCACCACCCCCTTTTTCCCAAACATATATTACAGCTACTTCACAGGTACATTTGACTACAGTACAGCAATACTATCTAGCTTCTCACATATAAATGGGAAGGGGAAAAGACAAGCTAGTGACCAAAATCATCATCATAAAAAAAAAAAAGTGAACAGCAAATTCTCTTTAACAGACGGGTTCACCTGAGTTATCTAACAATATCTAATACTGCTCAGAGCTATGTTAAAAAGCTAAAATATTTTTTCAAAACAGGTACAAAAAATATTCACACAAAAGGAAAGTTTTTAAAGGAACGGATGACAGAAATTAGATGAGGCATGCATAGTTATTGAGTGATAAATATAGAAGAGGAAAGTAATTAATAACAATATCTATATTAAATATTTACAATAGGATGCTGTTATTCACATATAGTGGTACTTACATCCCTGTACAGCCAAATCTACAGCCCAAACCAAAGTCAGATGTGAAAGAAAGCACAACAATGTCAGTGAGTACTAGGACGCAGAACAAGGAAAGTGTACATTTTGTTCTTAATAAAAGAAAGCTTTCAATAAATTTGTAGGCATAACATGCAATAGTTTCACATAGAGAAGCTGGCAAATGGAGAGGGAGAAAGCTGTGCAATCCACTCACATCTATGTAGTTGGCATTAATGTAATCTGAAGATGGATCATCTTCAACAGGTTGCAAAATCACCCTGGAGTGGTCATCTGTAAAAACCAAGTGGTTACAGTGCCTTTTTGAAGTGTGATTTTTAAGTAAGATATTATGGTAAGTCATCTAGAAAACCAAAATCAGCTGGCATAAGCACCTCACAATTTACAGTCCTTAAATAGTAGGTGTTTACACAGAATTACAAAGAACCATTTTGTCTGAGGTCTCCAATTACTTCAAAACCATTCACTGAACTTCATTAAGTGTAGCTTAAAGGTATCACACTGTTACACGTGGTTAAAAAGACACAAAGAAACCAAGTTACTTGCTCAAAGTCCCTTTCAACATCAGCTCCACTGATGGAAATCTAGAAAATCAAAAATCCTGATTACTTTTTCCTTGCTTCTAACCCCAGCCTGCTTAAGTTCATACTGAGACATTAAAAAAAAAAATCAGGAAGTCACAACATAAGGGTTAGCAATGCACTTGGGATTTGATGAAGAGGTCACTCTACCAGTTCAGGGTCTTCTCCGGTAGCTCCATTGCCGTGTGTTCAATTGCATTTGTAGAACAGTAACAAATTCTAAATTAACAGAATTAACATCCAAATGAGTGCTAGCTTCTCACTGTTACACGCTTGCCACAGCTTGCACAGTAGAGATGTGCATGTGAAATACAGCCTGAGTTACAAAAGGAAGAATGTTGAACTGTGAAGGACAAGAAAAAAAAAAAAGGCTGAAAAAGGCACTGTCCCCCTTCTCCGCTTGGGTATTAAGCAGCTGTGCCACTGGAGGCTTGTAAAGAAAGAGAGAACACGGCACGAGTAACACATGACTACGGCTACGGCTCAAACCAAGCACACCGATACTCACATGCTATAATGTTTCCATAGCGGTTCTTTGTTCTGTTTTGATCCTTCTTAGCGACATCCCAAGAAGCTGACTGCCCCTCAAAGAAACTCTATAAATAAAAATGTTCCGAAAGAAAACATTCTGACCATTAATTTATCTCCAAATATAACAGTTTAAAAGAACTGCCCTACCATTAAGTAAGCTCAGCTTTGCTCGTCTGCTCTGGACGCCCAGGCAGTACGCCCAGGCAGTACCATGGTACAGAAATATATCTAGAGAAGAAGGGGGGCTTCTCCCTCTTAATGCTGTGGGTCAATGGGCAAGCCACTGAGGGACTCCAGAGGGATTTCAAATCCTGGAATCGCTGGAAGGCTAAACTTGCTCAGACATCCTTGCTATGGAGAAACAACAGTAAGCTGAGAAAGCACAGGGAGACCGATCACTCTTCTTACAAGGCACCATAATAGATAGCCTTTTTACTACAGCATTACATTGCTTTCTTCCTATTGCTTAGTAAAGTGGTTTTTCTTCCTACAGAGCCATCAGGACGCCTCCTCTGCCATTGTTTATTGTTCGTGTCGTTTTTCCTCATATCCCTCCGTCTAGCCATTAGCAAAATTATTCTACATTTTTGAACGCTTAAGAGTTTGATCTCCTAGTAGTGATAGAAGCAGCTTTTATTCCTCCTCAGCTTTTTCTTCATTGCCTGTAGATACTTTACAGCTGTTGCAGGTCTATGCTACTCTTTCCTTCCAGATGTTCTCTTACCCTGATCTGGGTAAGTTACCTCCAGAAAGTACACAGTAGCCATGGAAACAAAACTTTAATGCACACTCAGAAGCCCAAGCCAGGGCAAAGATGTCCTGTACGGTAATAGAAGAAGTAGCAAGTAGGAAAACACCTGATTTGGCATCAGCGACCACCCTCCCCCCCGCAGTGGTTGACACTTGGTCTTAGTCCTGAAGTTAGGCAGAGCATAACGAAGCGTATTTAAGTAAAAGAGAGGAAAAGAGAATATTCTTTTAAAAACCACACATTTATTTATTCCAGATCTTATGTTACAGTAGAGACAGCTGCAGAAAGGAGAGAAGGTTGAAAACTGGGTCAGAAGAGATGACTTACTCAGAGAAAACTCATTTTAAACCTAGCTGTATTGCAAGCGACCTTGGCAGTACCGTTCCCATCTTTACTGTGTGTCCTGCCTGATATTCTCATCCCTAAGAATCGCAACAGATTCAGAGATCAGAAGTGAAGTGACTCTGTGCTCACTTCCTACCTCCAGTGCTGGGAATTTTTTGCTTCCGTTTTAGCATTAAAGTTGTAAGTAGACATGCTCAGGCAGGTCTAATTAGAACTTCAAGACGTTACTAACCCTTGACACACCTTTACTGCTTCTCAGCTGGAGTTTAGTCCCAGTACTGCCCTACTGAGATGCTATAATAAATCATGAGAGTGCTTCCACTCAGTGCTTCTTGCAAAACCAGCCAGGTTAAATCTTTACTTTAACCTAATCCAGGAGATGTGTGCTGAAGATGGCTCAGAAAGCTCACATAACTAATTACAGCATTTCAACTAAAAAGCAGCAACAAAAGGGTGGCAATTTCTTACAATACGTCGATAAGATTCAGCAGGGCATGTCTTCTTATACCCTAAAAACACACAGAGGTTTTTTTTCAGGTACTTGTAAAGGCTCAAACCATTGGACTCCATTCACTATTTCACCTTTGGGTTACATATATAGGAATCTTTATGCCTGCTTATCTTTACCTGTTTTTCACTTAAACCCATGACATTTGGTTGCAGTCTTTTGCAATGCAATGCAAACTAAAGGCTGCCCCTTTCAAAGGGATTTTTCCTAGCAAAAACCCACCACTGATGATCTCACCTCGTATTCCTCTTTAAATCCATAGCTGTCAGAGGTCTTCATTAGGTTAATATGCTGCAGGAGATCAGCCACCCTGATGGCAGGGTGCAGCTGCCCAGTCTGGTATGGGGATTCTGTGCCTTCGCAGAGGTAACGAGGGACATCCAGGAGCCGGCTGGACTCTGCTGTTGCACTGTGATTTTCATCTGCATGCACAAGAAATCAATGCATTAGGTACTTGTGGAGCAGTAACACCTGCTGCTACACGTATCAACATCTACTTTCAACCTCTTCCTTCAAAAACATGTCTAATTTCTGAGAATGCAAAGCACTTACTACCCAGCACATAAATACTGTGAACTACATACAGGAATTTAACTGCAAACACATAGAAAAGTTTGCAATCCTTCATCCCGCAATAAAGATGTCTGAAGGGCATTTTATTTGAAGCTACAAAACTTTATGACATTAATGTACTTGGGAACTCCAGCCTCTATCACCCAAAGTAACTTTTTAAATGGCTAATATGTATCAACAGCAATACTACACCTTAAAAAATAAATTAGAATTTCTGACTCTGTAGTGGTATCAGCACATCATTTGTCTAAAGTACAACCAGTAAATTGAGATCCCAGTAAAAAAGAGAAGCAATTATGCTACCACATGAGAACACTACCTCCATTTGAGAAGATAAATCAGCACTTCAGAGTGGTCATTTTAACTCCGGTCTTTTAGTAGAGAAATGAAACTGTTGAGTGTGCTGATTTCAGCCACAGTCTTTGCTCTGTGCAAACAAAGAAGTCTCCTCTAACGCCTTACGTTACACCAATTCTCCTTCTCAAAACCAAATGTCAGAGCTGCATAAAGTGATCACATTTAGTCAATCCCTTCTAAATTTTTTTAAATTAGCAATCAGCAGTTCAAATTAATTTAGAGAGGAAGAAAAATTCTAATTGAAACCTCTTGGGAAAGTAGCTAACAAAATGAGAAGTGGGTGGCTGACCCCTCCTACACTTCTTTGAAATCGTTTTACCATTTTCCTTGCAAAAGATCCAGATTAGGAAGTAAAACGCTCTAGGAAAAAACAGAACACCACAAGGGCTGGATTTTCTGTAATTCCACCAAAATGCAAACCCCGTTAATGCCTTCTGAAATCAGATCTCCTAGTAAGAAATCCAATTCTTTGAACTGTCACACAAGTTTCTAATTTCAGTACATTTATGCCTCACTGAACTGCCTAATAATGTGAGTGACATGCAGCAGTCAGTTTTTATTCTAGTGTTACCCATATTAAATCATACACATTTCAAACCACCTCAGGATTTACAGTTCTCCCCATTCCTTGCAGTATACTTACCAGTAATAGGCACTTTAACCCATTGAAGCAGCAAAAAACAATGAGTGAACAGAACATAAGAAATTTATTTCAGGACTATATTAGAAAATTACTAAAAGAAAAATGACATTAAAAGTTGTTAAAGCTTCACAATAGGTAACAATGAAAGCCGTTTTAAAAATATAAGGGCTACATTATTATGCCATCAATGTAATGATAGGGACTTGAGAAAAGCAAAATTGTCATACTAACTTAGTGCTAATGTACACAGAATGAAGAGCAGCATTAATAATCTATACATGAAGAAAAAGAAAACTAGTATAGCTACAAAGTAATAAGAGCTTCATATAAAATAGGACGTTCTATAATTTAGAGCCCATAAAATTTTACTCATCTCTAAAAAAAAACCAGAAGAAAACTGGTTTTTGATGCTGGGCCAAGCAAGGGCTATCTGGGGATGGAGTAGGCTAAATGATCTAGTTCCAAAGGAACGACTTTACAGGTACTCAATCCCTTCTACATGATATGCCCAAAAACTTGTCTACTTCTCTTGCTATTTCAGTGCACACCATGAAAAATATTGCCTCTATTTCAACTAGCATTGCTTTGCTTATAGCAGGACACTATCATGCCCAAAACACCATTACCAGTAGATGGAAACGCAGACAGTAACTATTAAACTGTTCTTCAATTAATTTCTTGACCTTGCTGTTCACAGCTGCCCATATCTGTGTCTGCCACGATGCAGTGGCAACACATTGACCTTTGGAATATGCTCATAGCCTAAATGAGCTATTAGGAATAGCTTGACAAGTATCACCAGATAGTATCTCTGTAGCTTGTAGGTGTCTGAAATCAAGCTAAAAGATACAAGATGATCTTAGAAGAATTTCAGGAAAAGACTAATTTTCTCTAAGTCCATTGATCTAATTTCGGTAAGTGTTCAGAATTACTGAGTCCAACCCTTTGCTCTTTCAGGTAACGGTGCTATTTCACCACCCCTCATAAACTTGTTAAACCACCTGGTTAGGTTTCCTTGGGCCCAAAGTGGAAGGCTCTAGCATCTAACTGCTCTGATGGTTACAAATTTGCTAAGACACTACTGTAGTCAAGAGAATGGCATTTGTGACATTATCAAAAGGAAAGGGGCAGAATATGACTTGATAAATCCCACACACAGTGAGTATACTCAGCTTGACAAAGATCAAAGACTACTCACAAATAGTGATTTGCTGTCAGTCTCAGAGGACACTTTACATGAAGATCTGCAAAGGCTCCTCCTGGGCATACTTTCTATCAGTATTTTTACCTACAACTTGCGTAATGGGATAGAAAATACCCTGAGAGTATGGGCAGAGGGCACTGAGCAGTAAGGCACCACAAGCACTTCACAAGTACAGGTTCAGATTTCAAAGTTATCTTGATTATTTGCGAGACAATGCAAAAATCAACAAGGTGAATTAAACAGTGAATGCAACATACTGTTTGTAGGAAAGGGAAGTCAAATATACAACTACAAAATGGAGTAATGGAGTGGGTAATGATAACTGGGATTTTAGCAGGTAACTCAATGCAAGTCAGCAACACGAGCGCAATAAAAAGGACAAAATACAGTTCAGGCAGGAGGAACACTACAAGTAGGTCATGGGGGTACCTATTCCACTCAGCTCAGCATTGAGACTTCTTCTAAGAACTGTACCTGATTTGGGGCACCACAATTAAAAAATTCGACCTATGAGTTGGAAAGTGTTCAGAGGAAAAGAATGATAAAAAGTTTAGAAAACATCACCTGCAAGATGACAAGTGAAAGAACTAGAAGAGAGACAATTGAGGACATGTGAGCCTTTCAACGGCTAATGACTGTTTTGAAAGGACAGGAGTGTGTCAGTTCTCCATATTTTCTATGAGTCTCTCAAAAGGAAATGGTTCAATTTACAGCAATGAGGATGTAGTCTAGATTAGTACAGTTAGGAAAAACTAGGAGTGAGCAGTAATAACACTCAGTAGTAACACCCAGTTAGTAGTAAGTAATACTCAAATAGAAAATTGAGCTTTGGGTCCCAAATAGTACTAATATGGATCTGAATTTTATTTTTATTTAGGAGGAACAAGGCACTGGAGCATGCCACTGCAAGAGTAGAATACTCTTCACTACAAATTCTTAAAACACAACAGACAATCAGTTGCCAGAAAGCATCTGTATTATATGTGTAATGTCCCATCTCAAAACAGAGGAGGGATTAAATTGCCTCCAGGTCCCTTTAAGCTTTACTTCTAGGAAAATAATCTTCAACCTCAGTTTATATTCCTGTCCATTTCCTGATATTTGTCTTTCATCCTAAAATAACCTCAGCAACTGACTGAAACTCAATACTGCACATTGCGTTTATCAAATCAAGAACTCAGGTATAATTTATACTTTTATCTTCGTATTTAAAAAAAACCCCAACGTCTAAAACATGCATTCAGTGTTAGATGCGACATAGAAGTAAGCAGCCTGGCCACTCCCAACATCTGTTCTTTTTAAATTAAGTACAAAGTTGAAAAACTTACTAGTTAAGGTCAATTGAAATATGTAATTAATATAGGTATACACGAATATCTATAGAGAACCTACAAAATTGTGTTTGTTTTTGGATATTTCAGAATTTTTTCCCTTTTCTATTTTTCTTTTTATTCTTATTATTTACATAGCGAACTGAGCTCTGAGTGTCAAATAATGCTAATATGGATCTGAATTTTATTTTTTCGTCTCTCTTAAGAGAGTTCTAGTTTCACATGCCATTTCATTGGAACTCAGTTTGAATACTCTTGGGAGAGAAAAGTTTTAATATTTTCCATCTACCTATTTCCTCATTTATTCTTCAGCTAGCACTGAAGAGTAAGGACTTACTAGTAGACTAGGAATTACTTCTTAATGAGAACATAAAATAATTTTTATTCTAAAAGTCAGCTTAATTCTGAACTGATAAACTGAGTATAAAGTAATTTTCTGACAACAGCATAGCTATCTTTAACATAAAACAAGTTGTTTCAACGTTCAACCATGCAAGGAGACGAAACTCATGCAGGAATGGATAATGAAGGACTAGGTCCTCACCTAACACAGCTGTCGGCACAAGTGGATCATTGGGCACTGCAGGAAAACAAAGCTCATGAAGAAATACATAACCCTTAATTTGTGTATTTTTATGAATAAAAACAGTATACTTCAGAGTATAACCAAATGATAACTGAACCCCATTAATTTTGTTACAACAAAAAACCAGAATGAATACACAGTTCCAGAAAGCATCCTGAATAAAAGAGGAATGAAAGACAGTCATTTTGGACTTCAGAAATGTAACAAAAAAGGCAAAGAGATTCTTACTGAAATGACATAAAGAAGACATTACATGCAATTTAGTTTTTGAAAAGGCTCCTCCTTCATTATTATTCTTTTGCTTCACAGTAGAGGTTCACTTTCATAGACCCAACTCCTTTCCTTTTAAACCCATCCTCTCATGTAGTACTTGAATAGCTTATCTCAAAATAAAATGGCATTTCTTTAAAGTCTTCCAGGTAATTAAAAAAAAAAATTATAAGCATATTTACAGTTAATAGCTTTTTTTATGTGCAATACCAAAGATATAGCTCTTAATGAGTATAGGAAAATCACAGATACAGAGACACAGACGTTTGAACAGGATTAATAGAATTTTATCATTCGTTAGAACAACTAGAACCATGCAGAGACAAATGTGCTGTTTCAGACAGAAATGGCAGAATCCACAATTGGGTTTTGTTCCAATCTGGAACAAAAAATTAAAACATCACATCTCTGTGATAAAATTGAGCTCCAGTTCTCAAGCAATCTGCCCAAGAGTTTGCTGCCTAGCAGGAAACCCCAGAAGCCTGGAAGGTTCTTTGCCCCAGAACAGACGATGGCCAGTAGAATTGAATCCTCCAATACCTAGGATGCTGGAAAACAGTGATGCCAAACTTTGCCAACCAACCAGGACAGCTGTGGTGGCTGGGGCTCATGGACTCTTGGCTTCACATCAGTCCATCTGGAAGGCTGCTCATGTGCCTGGCAGCCCCAGCTCACTAATAGCCATGTAGGTTCCTGATGGATACTTTGCCTGGGATCCACAACTTAGTCCAAATCAAACTGTGTTTGCAAACCTGCCTCCACAAATTTCAATGCCTGTAAGACATCAAACTTCGGAGAATTTTCAAACAGTTCCAGCCAAAACTGCATAAAACCTCACAGGCTGATGCTAAACTCCCATTATAATTTGTTATGAGACACTTAAAAAGTTAGCACTCTGCAGTTTGGTAAGCTTCAATAAACTGAGCAATAAACCCTCCTCCAAAATCCATTTCCCTTGTAAGAGTCAGGAAAGAACTTAACAGCCTTCAGGGATAGCATGGTAAGCAGTATGGGAGGCAGGAGAAAGGAGATGAAGTGCCATTCCCAAAAGACGGCAATTCAGAAGCAGCTCACACTGCTCAAATGTGTTTAAAGCCAAGCCACAAGTCCATGTGGCTGTGAGAATGTCAGGTTTCTGCCAGCGGAGTTGTGCCCCTTCAGTAACTTATACACTAGTTTTGAGATATTCAGAGTCTGCCAGTGGAGTATCTTGCTTTCGTGCAAGGCACAGTGCAGATGCTGGGAGGCCAGCGTGCTGGACAGTGGTAGCTATAACCCAGACACTTAACAGTCAGAAACCCAAGCTGCCAAACTTAGTCAAAACGAGACAGTTGGCAAGTCTACAAAAAAGGAATACAAATACCGAGCAAATTTGCAGATATATTAACAAGCTTGTTCCTAAACTTCACAATCAGCAATGAAAATTGTCAGCGTTTCCTTCTGTTATAACATACTCACTGCCAAAGGAAAGAAATTAATTTGGACCTCATAGTATTATTCATTACAGACAAGGTGTTATGCAGTAATATTTAACATGATGGTATTAAATATCCTCATGAGGGAAAACTGAGTTTCTTATTTTAATTGATGTATTCTAGAAATGTAGTATTTCCCCTAGAACAAGTATCAATGCATACTGAAAGTACACGTAAATATTAAAAAAATTAGACACATACCAATAAGGGTAACATACAAACGTCCCTATTCAACCTTCAGGTTTGCCAGTGTTCCTAGAAAACCTGGAGCCTACAACAATTTTCCTTAAAAAGCAGAATTGTTTTCTGTGTTTCTATATTCACCTATGCTCCAGATTACCTACCGCTGTCGTACTTACATCTGGGGCTGAAGTTATGGGAGTCCATAAACGTGATTGAAAGGGGATCCTCTGCATGCAGGGTGCTCTGGTCAGCGTAACTCCTATCCATCGCGTTCACCATGTGTGTCATCTCCTGGCGAGTGGTCCCCATGGCATCCTTGCGCTTCTTTGCAAGTTTGCTGCCCAGCCAAAAAAAAAAACCCAAACCACCTTAATATTTGATGAACATTGAGGTCTACAGTAATAATTATCTATAGTCCTGTGTGACTGAAAAGTTTGGCTGATTTTCCTGTGTACACCTTTTCCAGAGAGAAATTGATAAAATTATGCACTCTGCTATGAAAGAGGCGTGTTCGTGTGTTTTCTGTACACACAAATGCTGTAATGGAAGTATACTTCTGTACCCTGGTAATTTTTTTTTTTCCTGCAGAGTAATTACACTAATATAAACAAATTAGAGAATATAATTACATTTTAACTGAAATGATAAATAAGAAGCATCTGTGCATGCAGTTTTATCAACCATCTCCATTTAAATCTGTGTTTTGATTTTATAAATGGATAATTCATTCCCCTTGCTTGCCTTGTTAGGAAGAAATAATTTAACCTTCTAAATTACTTTATTAGTCAAAACCCCTATGAAATAACAAAAGAAACATAATTATTTGATATGGATTCATATTACTATTTATGTTAAAAGTTGTTCCTCCCATTCAGTACACGACACAACACGATACCACGCTTTGTTCCTGACTATATATAAAGTTTTAAAGAACTATAATTCTTTAAAAAACAAACACCCCCACCTCCCTGCCCTGCATCCTTTATGGAATTAGGCAACATCTTAACTTTTGACCTTAACAGTCTTATACTCTGAACATATCACAGTTAAACTCTCAGCAACCTAATTTGTACAACTAACCCCCCAAATTAACAGCCCATGTCGTTAAAATGCACACTTCAGAAATACCTCTCAGTGCTTTCCTTTCAATGAAGAACTGTAAGTGATTTTCGCTGTCTCCAGAGGTCAGATGGAAGCAGACAATGTATTTTAATTATTACTTAAAGCCTACTACTCTTAAAGCATACATCTCAAGTAGTAGGAAATATACGGAGCAGCATGAAGTGCACCTTGGGTCTGCAGGAACCTGTGACATACATTTGACTGTTTGCAAATCTCAGACTTTTCTCCTTGTTTTCATCTAAAGCCACGACTGCATCATAATAGGTAGTCAACTTGCTTATTTGGATAAATTTGATACCACATGGGAGAGACAGACTCACCACTGAAAAAACTGTATTCTTGAAAATGTGTGTTTAAAACACAGCTTAGCTTCACAAGGTTTTTCTACATAAAATATCATCAAATATCCTGTTAACTGTTTAGACAGTGTTTATCTTATATTTCTCAGACTAAAAGGACTGCTTGCTCTTCTTCTATTCTCCGATAACTTTTAATATTCTGTGCCACACTCTAACAGTAGACAAAAAGAATATTACTGTAAATTATCCATCCATTTACTTCTTAAGTCCTGGGAACAAGTGCCAGAAAGGACCTGCACCACTCTCTCCGGTAGGAAGCACTTAATGTTTTTGCATATTTAAGAAAATGTTAGAGGATTGTTTCTTAAGTTAATAGTCTTGGCTCACAATAAGAGGCCACAATGCAGGATATAGATGGACAAAGAACTCCTGAGAATAACAAAGATTCTTTCACCCATCAGACTCATCTCCTTATTCTGTGTGGTCGTCGTCCCCCCCTGCTCCTTTTCTTTTGCCGGTTTACAAACGGACTAGTTGGAAAATTGCTACTCACACAGCCTTGCGGTGTACATGACGGTTCTGTGTGTATCAGCTGTTCAGTGAAAACTAAAAAACCAGTGACAGTTGGACATCCCCCCCAAAATGCTTTACTTTATACATTTACTCCACAAATTCCTATTTACTTATGAAAAGCTGGTTTAAATGATACTTTAGTTGAACAAATGAATACCATCAGAACTTCCAGAAGTGAAACTGCTTGAGCTTTATAAACTGGTTTCCAATATGATCAAAGCTTACACAAAACTGGCATTTCTAGTTCAGACTGCTTTTTAAAGTTTCAAAGCCTTTCAGATAGTGTCTATACACTGAAGATCGCCTTTTTCTAACGCCACCTCAGAAATGGAACAAAAAGGCTATTACGTCTCATCTCTTGGCTATATTAAGCCCTTCTTTGAAGCATCACTTTGTAACAAAACTCACTAGCTACGCTAAATAAATCAACAGCTATTAAGGCTTTCAAGTTATTAGCTTATTACAGTAGCTACTTTCTAATTCTTAGGCTCTGCTTCGACTCCTAAAAAGGCCTATTGTGTTGTAGCACCGTAACCCAGAGCTGCTGGGAAATGGGAGGACAGCTTTATTGTTCAACAGCTCCTGGCTCCCTCGGGGTTTGACTTCTTTTTCCTTTCCCTTTTTGCCTTCCCTCACTCAGCTAAAGGCACATGCAATCTATGCTTCAGAAGAGTTAAGCAAATCGTTAGGTTAAAGTACTTGAGGCTGACAGAAAGTGTAAATGATTGTTACTATCTGCTAAAGGATCTGGTCGGGTGAACCTGCGCAGGTGGGTGTTTCAGTGGGAGCTGGAGGGGGAAAGTGCTCCATCATAGGATGAAACTGTGCGGTTAATTACGTCGAGCTGAAGCAATTGTTATTTAACATGGAAATGAAATGATCATTTGTCACAATAAACCGGAGAATGGCAGTTAGCTAAGCCAGCTTAGCTTTTTTTTCATTTTTAAGTTTGTTTAAAGAAGTCAACTAATCTGCTTAAAAATGTGGAAGAGCATCGTTATCAGTTCATCAAAGCACTTGAGTGCGTTCTTAGATCCCCTCCGAAGTCAAGGCCTTTATGCATTTATTTAAAATTAAGAATGTGTGTAACTGCTTTGCTCGGTCACAGACAAAGCTGCTGCAGCCCTCACAAAAACTCACTTGGTCAACATGTCTAGAAGAAGTCAATTTTGCTTCAGTGAAGCAAACCTTTATGCAAACCAGTGTCATAAAGTAAAATCCACACTTTAAAATGTGTATGCAAAGCATCTCACAAGCAACAGATGCAGACCACTTCTCCAAAAATATTTCTGTAAAAACCCCCGAAGGTTGGCACCACAGCGGCAGATGTGTTGCTCTGCCATTGGTAGGGCACGGACACTCTGCGTAGGAAAAGTGGTGCACAGGATCCGTCCTGAACGGATACGCTAAGAAAGAACAATTTGTGATTTACAAGCACAGTTCTCTAGCTAGGAAACGGGGAAAGAGGCTTTTCCCTTAGTGTGATGTGTCGCTGTGAATCATAATGCAAATTAAATTATGATTACAATAAACCAAAATGATAGTTATGGGAAAAACTGTAGCAAAAAGCAAAAGTCTCAATACACAGTTAGAAATACAATATCCCTTTAAAAAAAAACAGGGTAAGAACAACAAGCACATGATACAAGCAATTTTTCAAGCCCGAGAATACAGAAAGAATACAATAAAACTTTAGAAGAATTATAAGGACTGTTTTTCTTTTTTAAAAAGGGATACTGCATCTTTAAAACATGTAAAATAGTAAGTCACCCGTATTCTACTTACAGATAGTAGGAGTAAGAATAGTAGCTCCTCCTGGCAAGCAAATCACAGACAGTGGAAAAAGAGAAGCAATGGTGAATGAAAAGCGTGACTCTGTCACATTCAATAAAGCAGAGAAATGTGCGATTAAAAAAAAATTGAAAAATTCATGTTTCTTTGGTTAGCATTTCAACTTGCTCATGCAGAAACTAGCCTTACTTTGCCATGCAATTAAAAAAAATACACTAGCATATAAAAATGATTTGGTTTTTAGAAAGACCACTTGAGAAAATTACATGCTGAGTTTTCATTTATTGCCAAAAAATTTGAAAATTAAATGAGTTGTGTATTTTCAACATGCAGTTCAGCATAATATAATGATTACCACCTAGATGTAATGACAAATGAACATCTGTGTACAAATCTCGTGCAGTAAATATGCTTTTTACTTTTCAGTTACAAAAACTAAAGATTGCACTAATAAATACATTTAATCAGATAACAAATTTCATGTCATTCATTTTAACATCTTTATCGGTACACAGGTGTATACATACATGTTTGTATGCGTACTATATGTAGCTATATGAGTACACACATTTTAAAGAACACATGTTTACAACAGATATGTGTGTAGTGACATATATACCACACATTTCTTGAATGCAAACATACGTTTTCTATTTTAAAATCTTTACAATTGGAAATGCTGATGTAGTCATGCTAAGCGTTAAAAATATGGAAGGTAAACAAATGGAAGGAAATGAAGGACATTTGGAAATAGTCCAACAATGACTTAGAAAACAAAAATGGCATTGCTTGTTAAAGATGCAGTATCCCTTTTCTTAGCTGGTTTGATTACTCCAGTAAAACTCTGTAAGAGCTGTTAAGAGCTTCATTCGGGAAAACTTCAAACCAATTTGTACAAAATGATCAGGCAAAGCCTAAAACATCTCAAGCTCATGAACAAAACTGCTTAGTACTCTGTTTTTCAATAAAATGTAATGCTGCATTTAATCAGATTGAGATAGTGGTGACTGTGCATATGACTAAATAAACCAATGAAAATGCAGAAACCATTTTTTAATTGACTTTTCCGTGTAATAAACTGTGGTCAATTCAGGTACCAAAAGGGATACTACATAATGGATCACTGAATATGTACACTACAGAAGATGATTCAAAAGGATCTGTTTGCAGACCCGCCATGACTCAGTGAAGTGTGTTTATGTACGTGTGAATGTGTCAGCGTTTTTACAGCCGTTCCTGGCTTCGTTATGTGAATTGCCCTGATTCACCAGATGGACTGAATTAACTCAGGTATACAGAGGTTTTCTATGCTTTTTGTGAGAGACCTTGACTGAAGCTGGTATTAAAAAAATAACCTGCCCACTTTCCCTAAGGAGGGGGAATGACACACCTATAGCATACGCGATAGACAACCAATTAAACTACCATGATGAAAAATTGTCAAACATTAAAGGTTCATTAAACAGGTTAATTTCTCATCTATTTTGAAAACAAAATAGTACAGGAGTTTAGAAACGATATGTGCTTTAGAATGATGACCAAGTATCATTCCTAAGAGGGTACTGCCTTCACAGGTTCAGAGAAGGGAAGGGGGGGAAAAGGGGAAATTTTAAAATATCATTCCACAGACATAATTAACTTACTTTCATCAAACAGTTCAACAGTGAAAGTAATACAGTAAGAGTCTAAAAGGACTCTGAATGCAAGAGGTAAAAAGGATAGGAAAAATGAACACATTGAATTTTAAGCTTTTTTTGGTTAGCTGCAAAACTAGTCAATCACATCTGGAAGTGACTGACATTATACAGTGGTAAACAGTCTCTCTCACACACACACATGCACACACACAGAGTCTTCCATTAAATATAAGGGGACCACTGCAACTCGCACTGAGAAGGTGATACTCCCAAGCATATACCTTGCAATAAAGCTATAAAATAGAAATTTCTTCCTGAAAGCTGAGAACAACCTTTTTTTTTTTCATTTTCAAAAGTTGTGTAAATAAAGAAAATTGGCTGACTGTATGTCTTTTTTTTGCATATGATGAGTTGGACCTTTTGCATATGTGTTAATTCTCAACCACAGAGGTAAACGACAGAGAAAAGTAAAAGCACTTTTTGGGAAAAATCACATATGTAGCTAACTAACACAGAACACTATAAGCATACCTAATGTTTCTAATGCAGACGTTTCTTCTCCAAGTTATATATCTCCAGGGATAATTGTAAAGAGGCAATAAATTAAAAAAATCTAATGCAAACCAGTGATTATAACATAGAGAATAATCTTAGGTACAATTTTATTTTTTTTCCTTAATCTTTAAAAATAATAGTAAGCTGTATTTCAGAGGAACATTCACAACATTTACAAATACACTTTTCATTAAGACTTCTGCGAAAGGCAAGGGAACGCAATACACACACCACTGGAAGACGACGGTCTCGTTCTACCCAAGAGAAATTAGCTTGTGCCCTGCGAAAGGGACCCGCCAGGGAGGGGGTCCACAGAAAGAGAGGATTCGGTTTCGATGCTATAACTACGAATTTATAGAGCCATATTATGAACTTTTATGCCAGGTTAAAAGAGTTGCAACCACTGGCAAGTCGAGACTTTTAAAAATTGACCGAGCAACAGGGTAGCACAATTTACTATAGGTAGGAGCGTTTGGATGCGGAGTTAGCATTGTACAGCGCCAGAAGATGGCGATATTGTTCACTGTCTTAGAAAGCACGAAAAAATTAAAATTCATTTAAATTATTACACTTCTAAACAATTTCATGCACTAAGGACTCGCTAGATAATTTTACAGTGATGTGGTATGACTTCTAAGAAAAAACTCCAGGTTTATAAGAGCATAAATAGAAGTATAAAATTACATTATTTTGCAAGTAGGATAACATACAGATACAAGTAACTCATTAGAGCTGCATATAGAAAATCAAATTCATTAGGTGATTACAACATGAAAAGTGCAGTAAGTTACTTTTTTTTTCCCTTAAAAAAAAAAAAAAGGCTCCATGAATTTCAATTTCACCCATTTTAATAGTCTGTACATTAACTGCAACTTAAAACTACTTGGAAATAAGTAAGTATGAGAAAATGTACAGCTGTTGAATCCCACATATAAAGTAATTGTCTCTTTAAATCCATCGTAACAATCACAGCGAAAACATGAGGAAACACAAAACTGATCCAAAAGCTGATGTGAGCTACTGGTCCTGAAACTTTACTTTCTTTTCTTCCTGACCTGTAAAAACTACCCATTTAGTTATTGTTGTTGAAATAGAAGAAAGAAAAAAAAAAAGAGGGATCAGCACAGATAATTTCCTTACCTTTTTTTGACAATCAATATGACAACAAGGAGAAGCAGGATGAATACCAGAATTCCAGCACTTATTCCTGCTATTTTCACCACTCGATCTGTTTGTTTAGCTGGATCTGGAATCACCTCAGGTTCTTCTGTTGCTGCTGCTAAACGAATCAAAAAAGAAGTTGCTTAAACGTGTAAGCGCTAGAGACGTGAAAATCATCATTGGTGATCATTTCGAAACATCTATGTGTGTTAATACAGTAGCCCAAAATATAGATCCGCACATATGTAAATAGATACTTAGATACACTATAAGTTTCAATCTATATGCCGTACACATTTGCAACATCAAGTATATGACTATATATGGGTGTACACACACCCATACACATATGTACATACATATATGTGATTTCACATGTACAGAGGAAATGCATATGTATCTGGATTTTCAAATGAGTTACGGCAGTACAAAGCAGAAGTATGTTTTTAAAGTGACAATCTATCAACTAAATCACCATTACTTCTTTGCAGTTATTTTTTCAGACATTAAATATGGAATATTTAACATGGACTAGTGAGATCACACAACTCACAAACAGCAAATGAAACTCTCTTTTCCAAGCCGCAGCCGGCACCCTAAACTCTAGTCCTTCTCTCCTTCCCCCAGTTTCAGTCCACCT
Organism: Phaethon lepturus; assembly: GCF_000687285.1. Lineage (NCBI taxonomy): Eukaryota > Metazoa > Chordata > Aves > Phaethontiformes > Phaethontidae > Phaethon > Phaethon lepturus. The sequence continues at coordinate 73,395 of NW_010509818.1, forward strand.
TTGTATATTAATTCACTTCACAGCACCTGGCCCGAGATCTGCCTTCTACTGGGAATTTTAGCCAAGTCTAAAGTGAGCAGTAGTTTTTTTTCCATTTATAGGCCCTGAAAAAAAAAAAAAATTTGCTGTTCTACGCACAGATGAAACCACTCCGTAATACAGCTGAGTGGGATGAGGCCACAGGTTACAGCAGAGAGGAAAAACAGAATATATATGGATATATATGGCAGCCATTCAGTCTGCACCTCTTCGCATCACAGCCTGGTGTACAAAGGATCAGAAACATGGGGTTTTTCAGCCTGGCAAAAAATATTAAAAAAATATAAATAGGTTTCAGCCAGGGGTAAAATCCCATGAGGTGTCTGCTTGTAAAATAGGAAACGGCTCTTCAGTTCTCCAGTTCGTACTTTCTAAGCCTGTGGCTTAGCACTTTGCCCCTCCCCTGCTCACAGGCATGGACGGGTACGTGTGCTTGCTTTCTCTCTCTCTGACCCTTCCTCTCCCTCTCCACCCCGCGTGCAGCCGATGCCACCTAACCTCTCCCTCCTCACAGCAGCTGCACGTGGAGTAGTTATAAGCTGTTGGTATCATCATGCCTATGTCATTACACAGAAAATGTCCTTTACTCTGAAACTGGGATGCTTCTCAACTGACCACCAAAAGAAGCAGAACGAAAAACGAGAGACTTACCGCTCCCCTGAAAATCTGTTCCACGGGCCTTTCAGAAAGCCAGTGCAGTCAGCACCAGGTACAATTGGTATCTAATACTTTCTGGTTTTAACCACATTACCCAGACCATTTCTCTTGGGGTTCCATGTGCAGGAACCCATATTATCTTTCGAGGGAAGGATCACGCTGTTGTTAAAAATCACCCTTTATTACTTGATTCTGTACCCTCTCTCAGCAGTATCTGAGATACTTACTAACAACTTACCCTCAGAACAACCTTCTGAGTTAGGAATGTGCTCTTTTCCAGACACCCGTGAGAGAGCTAGGCAGACAGTGAGAGATCTGGCAGTGCTTTAATCATAAAATTTAATCATCATCATAAGACTTCATCACCATAATAATTTCTCTCCCCTAAAGCTTGAACTCTACCTGCTGAGAAATACTAAGTGCTTCCTCCTTTGTGTAAGTACGTGCCTGCATGCACACTTGCATACACAACCTGCATGGATTAAATACTATGTATATTGTTTGTATTATGTGTGTTGTTGAGGTGTCTAGGGGTACGAGTCAGGATCGGGTAAGTGGTGTGTGTATGTGTAGCTGCATACACACAACACATATTCACACACAAGCTAGAATTAATGTCGGACACACATATGATGCTGTCTAAGAGAGGAAATGGGGGGGATGACTTCTGAGGTGGACCTGGAAGAAGGCGGCATTCGAGATTCTCAATCCCCTCCTGGCCTACTATTAGCTGGTCTGGATATGACAAACATGAATGAACATTTGATAAGCAGTAGAGCCAAAAGGCCAATCAGTAGAGTCAAAAGGCCAATCAAAGCTAAAAATAAATGGCTTTATATGCCAACAGGAAAAAAACCCTCATGTTTGCTGTTTGGGGTACCAAGAAACAGCAAGGACTTGGGAAGGGTAGAGAGAGGACCATGCAGGAGTGGAATAGTCGCTGTGTTTGCAATCAGCATGAGTACAACGTAAGCACAGCTGGGTAGCTCTGACCTAGCAAAGGTAAAAATTACACAAGCTGCAAAATTACTAAGGCTCGAACAAGAGATTTAGTTGTGTGGACAGGGATTTCAGGCCAGGTCTGAGCGATTTCAAAATACGAACCACAACGATTGGATGTGACCTGAAGATGCACTTCAAAAGTTGGAGGCTCAAAAATACATCCAAAAGTGCAGGCTTTGAGCCTTGATCAGGGTGGTATTTTCACAAGAGTATTAGTGAGAGATGAGAGAGTAGAGGGGGAAGAATGAGAGACCTGTCTCACACTTACCTGGAGAAAGATAGGACCCTTATTGCTTGATGGAGCAAGTGTAATATAATGACTTCTCAGAGTCATGTTTAAAATTATTGCTTGGCCACTCACAATTTCATTCAGAAAAGTTACCTTAGGGAAACAACTATACACCTCTTGGAAAATCTGAAGGAAAGGTTACTGAGGGAGTTTACTTATTCACCTAACTTTGGCACTGGTGTTTTAGTATACATTCTGTAAGAAATGATTGAGTTTGGATCATCAGTAACTGTTCAAAATGCAGTGCTCTGTCCAAGTTTTTAGAACAACAGTGGAAAGCCAGGAGGTTATCAACGACACGCCCATTTATTCTGGTTTCCTTATACTAAGGGGTTTGAAGTAAGAGACAGTAAGTCATTCCATGAACTTTAATGCTGCTTATGAGATAAAGCTGGCGCCCACTAGAAATGTACCACAGAGTCCTAAATTAGTGGAGAAAAATTATATTGAATAGTCATAGACTAAGCAAGTGTATAACCAGTGGTTGAGCCTACTATATCCACAGTTTTAAAATCTATGGGCAAAATGCTACATCTCTCCTCAGTATCAGCGGAGAAACTCCTTTTGACTTAAATGAAGCCAGGATTATTATATGCATGTTTCCAGCAACAGATAATATATGCATAATCTAGACTAAATGTTACATTTGGGGACTATATGAAAGCAATTACAGATATAAATCACACTGTAATCTATTATTTATGTGTATGTGCATTGTATGCAATAAAGTATATTATTTTGAGGACGCCAAGCCATTCAATGCAGCAACAGAATCATTTAATGAAACTTATGAATATGAAAGTATTTCATATTACTTGCATTTTAATTTGGATTTTTCAAAGTGTATTGTAATAAGCATGTGTGAGCTTATACCTACACAGCCAAAGGACAAAACCAGAGAAACCTTGTGCCTATGTGTTAAACTCCTGGTTGCTGATTGCACAAGGACTACAGCAGCAAGAGAAATTCTGCTTACTCTGAGAATTTGCTCGCTCTATCCTCTAGACTACAAGACTGTCAGGATTTTTCTTTCTCTGAAGTGGCTCTTTCTATAGGCTGAACTGCTGGTTTTGCCAAACAAAGCAACTCAACTAACGAAGGCTTCACCAAGGGCAAATCTTGCCTAACCAACCTAGTGGCTATCTACGATGGAGTAACTATCAGTGGACAAGGGAAGAGCTACTGATGTCATCTATCCGGACTTATGTAAGCCTTTGACATAGTCCCCCACAACATCCTTCTCTCTAAATTGGAGAGATACATGAGTTAAAAATTGAATTATTTTGATAATTGGAGTTAGCTACTGTGTATTTCTAAGCAAGGTAAAAATGATCTAAAATTATTTAAGTCATAGAAACACATGCTTTACTAATTCCTAACATTCCTTTTTAGCAATTTAGTCCTGCAATCCTTTCTTATATCTTGAATGGCAGACTGTATTAAAAGGTAGTTTATTCATTTATAAAAGAACCCTGCGTACTAACAGAATGATGATCATATGAAAATGGACTCTCCATTGGCTATTCATTCCTTTGGCCAGCCTTACTCTAATAGACCTTCAGTCGAGCGTTATTTTTTACAATATCCTTGCATATTACTACATTTTTCACAATTTGACCATGTAAGTCTAGGAAGAGATAATTCTGCTGTTTTCAATCAGTGCAAACTCATCTTGCATAAAATTTGCAAGAAGTATTTATGATCTGAAACAGTTAACTACATTTCCCGCCCCCCCCCCCGTAAGAATAGCTGCCTACACAGGAGATTTATTAGCTAGATTGGGAGGAGAACCCTGGATTTAGCAACTTATCCACTCGCCTTTCTTTTGAACTAATGAACAGTAACAGCAATCATATTCCACACTCCCATTCACGAAGTTCATAAAATAACTTGATCCAGTGATTCTGACTCTGGCTCTACACATTGCCAATAACAGTCACCATATAAAAAGTAGTTTTCCTTGTTTTCATAGATATTTAAGAACACTATTCAATCAGTTGACTTCTGTGATCAATAGCATGAAGTTCAACCGTGAACAGCACTAAATTAGACTAGGATTGCTAACTCTTGCAGGGACAATGAAATTCTAAACAGTTGGTGAGGTAGAGTCCATCTTATTCTCATAATTTCCTGATGCACTTAATTCCTCTAAATTCTGTAATCTCGTTTTTAATCAAATACACAAAAAATTCCAACACCCACTTCTAAAATTGAGTGTATGCATAATATTCATATTTAATTCTTAAAGTATACTGTGGTGTAAGGAATCCTGTCACAGTACTTACTACTTTCCTGTCTTCTCCTTCCATCTGTGGGTCAGAATTTACACACAGCTTTGCAAAATTATCAGAGAATTTATGAGAGACAGCACAAAATCTATTCACCTATACCTTCCTGAGGAGATGGTGTTGGAATCAAGATAACGATATTCTACCTGCTCATCCAAACAAAATTATTCAAGCAGAATATTCTGGTAGGATTTTGCAGGGCTGCTTGTATGGTATCACTCAGAGAACAGCCAGCCTTCTAAAAGACAGCTTTTAAATCAGAGGTTTTGAACAAGATTTTATACTTAACCTTCTCACCATACCATTTGACTCTCTTAACATGCACAGCGTCTTATGCTGGGTTTCCTTTGTGTGAGCGACGGAAGAAACTCTGTTTTATGCATGATTAAAGCTGCTATTTTACTACTCTGCATTTTCTTTGAATGTTAATTTCTGTTTGTGGCAGATCTTTGAATTCGCACAAACTGGTGTTATTGCTGCATAGCTTGATATTCAAAATAGCTCCGCTCGAGATAATCTGTTCTGCACCTTTGTTATGTGGCATTCAGAAACTTCTAATTAAAACCAGGAATGACGTCTGAATGAGTTCAACCAGGTAACATCAGGATAACATCAAATGAAACTGGAGTTCTAGCCAGCTCTGCCGATACATCAGTCCACCATCTGAGAAATGGGCTCTTTAAGAAACTAAGGGAGATTCTCTGATGAGTATTTTGTTTCAGATCGGTCTGCCCAGTGTTGAATAATCATATGCCCAGAAAGACCGTTCGGTCTCCATCAGTTTTGTGTTGTTATTGCTTGGCTAGAATGATAATCATTGTGCAATTAAGGAAATTTTTACAAGTCTGAAAGTTAATTAATAAATTCAAGTTCAGAGAGAGCAGATCCATAACCCCTTTTCGCTTAATTATATTAAAAAAAAAGTCTCAAATGATTCTATTTGGTGAAAACACTTGAATATGCTTTTGCAGGGATGAGGGAGACTTGATGTGCAACTTGTTCCAGCAAACTATGCACAAGATTCATGCGGTTTTACAGATTTCCTCATGTGAGTCAGTTTGGTACTCTGTTGGCCTCTCTTAAGATTTTTCTTTTTCAGGCTGAAAGCTGGAGATACGTTTTACTGGGAAAGGAATCCCCACAATTCTCCCTTCTCTACATCTTCCAAAGAGCTTTTCTTTTGGAGTACAGCTTCTGCTAGATGAAGGCACACCAGAAATTTGCTAAGGTTTGGGTACATCTAAGCTGCTGCTTCCAGGACTCTAAATTACAGCTTTGTAGGGTAGCATTATTAAAAAGAAAAATTGTATTTGATTGTGAACCGAAAACGTGATTCCCCGAGCTGTGCTTTGAAGTGTCAGGTTCATCCCCGTCACCATGGTAACCAGGGTCCATGGCTGCCCCAAGGAAAAGAGCTTAACAGGCTCTGCCGGTGAAAAGGGGGCTGCCCGGCACCACTGGCCTCTTCTCCGCACCCATCCTGAAAGAGGAGGGTGGTGAAGTGATGCTTAGATAAAATCTGCTGCCTCACATTGTGTTGCAACATACTGTGCTCATCTTTATCCTTACATGTGTCCCTTGCCAAGGGAAGGGGAGAGGCGTTGCAGAAGCTACCAGCTATGCCTAACAGAGGGGGTCCTCAAGGCCCCAAAGCTTTGTGGTATAAATTAAGCCCTTGTATGAAAAAAATTAGACACCACTGTTCTCAACATAAAAGGTCACTGCTGCAGAAACAGATAGAGACACTGTTTCACAGGCCCCTACAGTTTCTTCTGAAAGAGCGTTTTGATCCCTCTCAAAGGATGGCCTATGTGCAAAAATGAAATAAATACAGCTCTGGGCTAACCTCTAGTCAGATTTGGGATTGTATAAGATGTTGTAGAAGTTAAGTACAGAAAGACCCATAGGTGGCTCTGCATACAAGTATGGTGCCAGGTAAACAGGTGACCACCTGCTTACATATCCTGCTTCCAGATAATGCAGAAAAATATCCTAAGCTTATGTTACTGGATACTTTTTAAATGATGAACAAGCAGCTTATACATATTTATATGAAATTTAATTAATTAAACAAACTAGCACAGCATATCTCGCCATACAATAATGAGAACGCTACCTGGAAATTCCAGGATATTTTATAATTTGTATACAAAAGACCAGTTTCTGACTGATATTGTTAATATATATCTACATGTGTAGATATCTATTGTTTTGATAAGTCATTTGTAATAAAAAATTCAATCCCATCTTTACCACTCTCCAGGATTTTCAGATCAGGCCACTGACTGGTACTACTTTTGTAGGAAATTACACAGAAAACAGAATCAGGTGAACCAAGTGTCTGCTGCTACTAGGGACTGAAACTAAAATTAATGAGGACTTACTCTTGCGATGTTCTACTGAGAAGCAATTTAAATTCACCACGACTACCCTGAAAACAGTAATGTCCATGAATTTATAACCAATTATGAAAGAGTTGACCTTAAAAGATTCAGAAGCATCAAGTGAAGAAAGTGCTGAACCCGTGTGCCTCACTAGCTGTGAAACCTTGGACATGTGCTGATGAAGAGAGCCAACGCAGGAATAATGCTGAGGAGACAATGTTCCGGCAACACTCTGCCCTGCTGTCCACAGGTCACATCGAAAGAGCAGATTAGCACCTTCAATGCATTTCTACTACATCTGCCACTAAGACGTACTACTTGTGCATGTACTTTGTAGGCACTTTACTCTCTGTCAAAGTACAGCAAGGGTAGGATTCAGTTACAGGAAATGAAGATATTTGGTGCATCTTATAATTTACGGGTTGTACAGCTTTTGATTTGCAAGTTGTTATCCTCATACAAGAGACAGCTGTCTATGTAGAGATAACTTAAACTAGCTTTAAGCGAGCCGGCTCAGTGACGTAACTGTGTCCCCAGGACACAAAACGCGCTGGGTAAATGCAGATGGCAACTGCGACAAGGTATTTTACATGGGTGTAAGCTGAAGTTACACTGTCAGTTTCTGGTTCAGTTGTTTTAACTGGGACAGGACACAAGATAAAAATGTGGGCTAAGGCTTTTGAAATGGTACCCCCCAAAGCGAAGTGCAAACTCCAAGGGCAGAGGAACACGGCCCTTCCCTGTGTTGCAGCAACACTGCCCAAGAGAGGGGAGACGACTCCTGGTTGCAGCACATCACTAAGTCCAGGCAGAGCTGTGGTTGCCTCTGGCACTGTCAACTCCAAAACGTATCAAACAAATAATGTTGCTGGGTTTGCACAATGGAAATATATCCCATGGACAAATGAGAGTCTATTCATTAGTCCGCTGGATGCCCGAGACAAGCTTTTTTTCCCCCTCCCCTTCTGGTCTGCCTTACCTTCAAACCAAATGAGAACAATTTTTAAAAGCAATCAGAATACCATATTTTGGGGTTTTGGTACTGTGTTTTTTTGATCTTTGAAGTCCCTTCTCAAGTAACCATTTCAAAATTGTCACCAACTGCGCAAAGGCTAGAGCATTACCATGAAAATAACCCCTAACCTGTGCCAGAACTCAGGTTTTAGAAAGCTACAGGATGTCCTAATATACAAATTCCGAACAATACTAAGTGCTTGTTTCAAAATGCCAGGTCTCATGACATAACAGTTGCACGTTTGAAATGTTGGAGAAATTAAGAAAACTACCTACTGCAATTTTCTTTTATTCTGAAATCTGGTTAATTTTCTGTGTTTGGAAAAAATCAGTTTTTGGAATGAGACTTTCTTGAACCACTGGATGCAGTTCTTTCGGTAGCCAATGTGGAAGTAGCTGTCTAAAGACTCATACACACTTTTTCATTGCATGAATACTAACAGACCTTGAAAAGGATAAGTAAAAAAAAGTTGCAGAAATACATTATCATACATTCTGTAAGGTATCAGACTGACACAATGAAATCTAACCCATTATTTCTCTCTGATTTTCTGGAAAGAGGTGTTGGTTGAGAATGGTCCCCCAACACTCCAATCCACCTGATCACAACCATTTAGCAATGACTTGTTGGATGGACTGTTACCATTTCTTAAGGTCACTGTGATTACTTCTTGTGTACAATGTGTCTGTTGTTATACCTGTTGTATCATTTTTTCCTGAGAACATATAAAGGCAGCCCACTTTTTGGTAACAAGGTAATTTATTAACTTTTTTTTTTGGGGAGGGGAAAAAGTGTTAGTGTTTGGCCACGTTACAATTTAAAAAAACTTTCAAGTTTTAGTCTGAACAAAGAGCCTGCTTTCAAAAACATGTGTTTTTAAAAATAGATTCTCACTTGATGTTAGTTATAAAATTTCAACTATGCAAAACATTGCATTAAGAAGTTATCTGGTTTTGACAATGACTCCTCTGGCTTATTAGCTCAGAATTAAACTGAAAAGAAAATTACTATAAAAGCAATGTTTGGTAACAACTATAAAAAATATCTCATCTTTATGTGCCTTTTTCACCAGGTAACATTCAAGAAGTTTAGTAGAGAAAGTACATTAATGATCGTTATCATTTATATACGCACACAACATGGTTTATGGAGAAAAATATTACTCTCAAATGTCTGAACAACATTTTGTGAATAACTTCTGCTAATTTAAGCAACTATAAAATTGTAAAGTGAGAATTTACTGGCAGTATTGTAGTTGCAGAGTTATTGCAGACCTGTGCAATTACACTGAAGGAGGCAAGGAGAGCTTAACTCTCCTCCACCACAAAACTGCAAACTCTCAACCCGAACTATACTCATGCTATCTCAAAATACAAAAGTTTCCAAGATGAAAAGTATCAAATGCAGTGCTAGTGACATTGAGGATGGAATCAAAAGAGAAAGGCAATAAGCAGGAACAGAAGCAGTGTTTCCTTCATTCTTTCAAAAAAACCAAACCCACACAGATTGAAGTTTATATAGTGCTAATACTACTCTTTAATAGCACCCATCAGTTATTATTTGCCATTCAGAATTGCAAAAGGTGAGAAATACACAGAACCCCTGCCAAGGAACAAATGGTTAATTTGTCCTTTGGAGTTAGGTCCCAGTTTTTCCAAACCCACACAGATTAAAGTTTATACAGTGCTAAAACTAGTATTTAATAGCACCCATCAGTTATTAATATTCCAGATTCTTACTGTCACTACTGCCAGCCTTCAGTATTTTGTTTCCTGTAAATTTTGGGTACTTTTCCAAATCAAGTGAAAGAGTAAATGTAAGTATCCCAAAAGAATCAAAGATGCTTTCTTTCACATGAATTCTATTCTTCCACGTAGAGAAATTTTTTCAACTTCTTCAGTTACACAGCACTTTTCCTGACATGATTCAGGGTCTATAGGAGTCCACTGGGCTTACTGGGAAACAACACAGAATGCACTGGTGTGCAACACCCATGCAGAGAACTTGCCTTCTTTTAAAATCCTCCCATCTGAAGAACATCCACTCTGAGAAAGTTACATGAGCCAAAATTCTTGAGGTTCTCCTGAACTTCTTAGCACAAATAGGTGCCCAAGAATTCAGTGGGAGGTCAGGGAGCATGAAAGAAAGGCAAATACCTTCTTCCAAACCAACTGTGTATCACCCAGCTGCACATTGTAGCAGGCTGCAAGTACTGTCTCAGCCATTACCCTAATTATGCAGTTGCTCCAAAATCTGCTTATCCAAATACATCTGAAAGGTCTTATGTCAGCACGTTAAGCTAGGCCACCTGATTTTGCACTGAAACATCAAAGCAGTGGTGCTTATCCATGCTAGTCTACCAGCTGCGACGTGAGGGCAACAGCTGACTGAAAGCTTTGACATCTTCCGCTACACCAACCATTTGCAAAACAAACGTGTTACCTAAGCCTTAAACCCTGTGTAAGAAGTCACAAGCCTGTTTATAGGCTTGTTCACTGCATTCGACATCCAGAAACACAGCTTTAATGGCACTGCAACATGCAGCTAATGCAATGATAACTGTATGAAAAAAAACACATTGACGTTCGCAGCTCTGGGTTGATTGCCATTGACTAGTGAGTTCAGATCAGGACCTATAATGACATTAAAAGCCTTTCATATGGTGTCATTGCCTCTCTTTCCACATATCCCTACATTACTAATATTTCAAAGAAACTTTTGAGGTGGCAGTCCTGCAGACTACAGGACAAAACACGCCTGCAAGAAAGATGACTTAACATGTATTGCCACTTTCTGAAACTTTGGCTTTATTTTTTCACATACAGAAGTCTTGATGTCTCCAAACCTTAAATTCCAATCAATTTTTCTTTTCTGAAAGAAATAAGAGACTTTTTGTTATTTCCATTATTCAAGTAAATACTCACACAAAACTCTGATGGGGGAACCAGATGAAATAGCCTCCATGATTAAGGTTAGATCAACTTTTCATCCCTGGTATTACACTAGTTCATAAACAGTAAAGATGAATCAGTTTTTAACTTACAAAGCTTACTTTGACAGAAGGCAGCCAGGCTGTATGAAAAGTAGTACTGGGTTGTGCACTATGCAGAACTAAAAGGTGTCAGTCTGAAAGTGGATTTGTGGCCCCCTCGGCTGCATGTTTTGAAGGTAGTGGAGCATTTAGTTGTTTTTATCCAGAGGATGAAATTAGCTGCTCTGTATTGGATATGCCTTGGGCTGTTGCTTTCCCAGCTAGCTTTCCCAGGAAAATACAACTGTATCAAAGGAAAAAAAGAGTATATCTAACAAAAGCTTCACCTCCACATGGAAGTCAAAATAAATGAAGCCAACTATAACATGCAAATATTGTATTATGATTTATGTAATGGGTTGCTGGCAAAGAAGATTACTGTACTGGTATTTATGCTTTAAATCTGGTTTTAGCGTTTTCAGTCAGTTGTGATCTGATTAAAATGTGACTGATTTGGAGGAGAAAATCACCTTAAACTGAAGGAGTGCCAAGAACTCTTGCAGATGAGGTGGCAAAAATATCTATACTGAGACACCAAGCTTTGTCTAACAATGAGCAAAAACAAATTTGCATTTTAAAAGAGGAGCAAAAATTTGAATTAAACAAGGACTGATATGAAAACGATGTGCTCTAAGTGTTCAGAGACACAGGCAAAGACACACCTGTATGTCACTTTGGCAAAATGTGACTTGTGATTTGAAACACACAGGCCACTCCACAGTCTGAGCTCCCATTTACAAGCAGCTATTCCTGATCAGCCACAGTGAAAATGGCCTTTCTTCTCCTCAAGGAAGTGAAAAATGGCTTTACTCAGTGACTGACTTGATATAACTTTAATGAATGACTCACTTCACCTTCTTACTCCTTAAAAAATAGGCAACGTTATCTATCAGCTTTCTTAGAGACAGCTAGCCAAAATTTTCAAACTTGGGTAGAGGAAATAACCCTGACATATTCAGACAGCACCAACACAGGAGACGACTTTCAGAGGGCTTGAGCACCTCTCATAAATCAGATGTACTGTCATATTTTAAATAGTTTTTGAAAAGAAACATACACCTGGGAAAACATACTATCCAATTAATGCAATGACATTATTACAGAATCAAAGTACCATAGAATAGTTTGGGTTGGAAGGGACCTTAAAGATCATCTAGTTCTAACCCCCCTGCCATTGGCAGGGACACCTTCCACTAGATCAGGTTGCTCAAAGCCCCATCCAACCTGGCCTTGAACACTTATGGGCATCCAAAACTTCTCTGGGCAACCTGTTCCAGTGCCTCCACACCCTCATAGTGAAGAATTTCTTCCTTATATCTAATCTCAATTTACCCTCCTTCAGTTTAAAGTCATTACCCCTCATCCTATCACTGCATGCCCTTGTAAGAAGTCCCTCTGCAGCTTTCTTGTAGGCCTCCTTTGGGTACTGGAAGGCTGCTGTTACCTCTCCCTGAAGCCTTCTCTTCTCCAGCCTGAACAACCTCAACTCTCTCAGCCTGTCTTCATAGGAGAGGTGCTCCAGCCCTCTGATCATCTTGGTGGCCCTCCTCTGGACCCGCTCCAACAGGTCCATGTCCTTCTTGTGTTGGGGGTCCCAGAGCAGAACGCAGTACTGCAGGGTGGGGCCTCACCAGAGTAGAGAGGAGGAGAATCATCTCCATTGACCTGCTGGTCAAGCTTCTTTTGATGCAGCTCAGGATATGGTTGGCTTTCTGAGCTGCAAGCACATGTTGCCAGGTTGTGCTGAGCTTCTCATCAACCAACAGCTCCAAGTCCTTCTTGGCAGGGCTCCTCTTGTCCATTGTCCTATTGGACCCATTGTCCATGTTGCTGACAAAGATGTTAAACAGCACCAGTCCCAATACTGACCCCTGAGGAACGCCACTGGTCACTGGTCTCCACCTGGTCACTGAGCCATTGACCGCAACATTTTAAGTGCGACCATCCAGCCAATTCCGTATCCACCAAGTGGTCCGTCCATCACATCCATGTCTCTCCAATTTAGAGACAAGGATGTTGTGTGGGACAGTGTCAAATGCTTCGCACAAGTCCAGGTAGATGATGTTAGTCATCCTTCCCTTATCCACCAATGCTGTAACCCTGTCATAGAAGGCCACCACATTTGTCAGGCATGATTTGCCCTTAGTGAAGCCATGTTGACTGTCACCAATCACCTCCTTATTTTCCATATGTCTTACCATAGTTTCCAGGAGGATCTGCTCCATGATCTTGTTGGGCACAGAGGTGAGACTGACTGGCTTTTTTTTTCCCCCGGCTCAGGTCTTCCTTCATTCCCTTTTTAAAAATGGGGTTATTTATCTCCAAATAAGACCTCCTCTCGCCTGACTATGGTGAAATAACAAGCCTAATAAGTATTAAATGAAAACACAGTGCAATCCATATATGATCATGTCTGCTACCTACAGAAAACCCCAAAAGTAAAACTAAATACAAAACTGTTTGCACACCTCAACCACTCAAGAAATGGGAAGTGGAGAATAATGATGTATTTCTGAACGAAACATTAAACAACTTGTTACTAAACTTGGTACTAAAAGTTGGTACTAAAACTTGGTATTAAACTTCAAAAGAAAAATATATGAACATACTTGATCACTAGAACACTTTAGAAGGTTAATGTTTATCTAACAGTTCTTTC
>NW_010509818.1:86780-154341 GCF_000687285.1 Phaethon lepturus
CAGGACAAAGTGCTGAAAAACAAAAGCAAGAAATAAAAATGCAGCTTTGATCTAAAAATCACATGTAACTAACTTGTTTTCACTGTGCAATAAATACAAATCTTAGAAAATCTACAGTATTAAAGGTCAACCATCTTTGTTATCTCTCTGATAATTTAGTGGCAAATACACCTACTGAGAGAGAAGGGACCTAGTAACCTTTCAATTTTGTAGACACAGGTAAAAGTTTTACTGAGTGTGAGTGGTAAAAATATCCTGTGCTCCCAAGCTTGCACCAGGACTGATATATTTCCACTCAGCTACACATGATACTTTCCAGGGAAAATAATACCACCTTCTTCCACCTACAAAGACAAATGCGAAGCCCTGCACTTGGGATGGTAACACTATGCCACGGTACAGCCTGGGCTTCAGCCTGGGTTTAGAAAGCAGCTTTGCAGAAAAAAAGCAGAGTCACCCCCGTGGACAAGCAGAACAGGAGTCAGCAGTGCACCACTGTGGTGGTCATGAAGGTCAACCAAATACTGGGTGGTTGTAGTAGGCCTGAAGTCAGCAGGTTGAGGGCTGTGGTCATGCCTGTCTATACTGCATATGTACAACTATCCAGCACACTGTGTCCAGTCTGGGCTCCTCGCTACAAGAATCAACACTGGACCAAGCCTAGCAGAGAGCCAGTGGGGTGATGGGGGCACAGGCTGTACATGGACCTACAGAGTACTGAGGGAGCTGGCTTTGTTTAGCCTGGTGCAAAGACAATTTTGGGCAGGGGTAGAGGAAGGAAGGAATTGATCTTGGTGCCATCATGGGGGACGAATGCTGAGAAGATGTAGCCAGATTCTGCCGCCCTTACAGATGCACAGCAAAAGGACTAGAGACAACAGACATGACTTGCAACAAGGGAAATCCCAAACAGAGAGCATAAAAAAAAACAACACCCCCCCCCCCCAATCACAATGAGGGTGGTCAAACACTGGGACAGGTGCACAGATTTACTTGTCCTTGGATTGTCATTCATAACCCAGCTTGACAAGGCCCTGAGCAATCTGATTTAACTACCCATGTTGCATCCAATTAAGCTGAACCTGCTCTGAGCAAGGGTTGGACCACACAACCTCCAGAGGTCCCTTCCAGCCAGAATCATTCCAAGATTCCTACTTTATACATGAAAACACCGACTGAGACTCTTCATCTCATTGCTCTAAGTAGTCACTATTGCTTTGTTTTCATAAATAAATAAATGTGTGAAGCAGTATTCTCTGAAATGCAGGGAATGCAGTTTTAACTTTGTATTTCTTCCAGTTTCAGTATTTTCTTTAGATTCATGTGGGAGGCTTTTCTTTAGATTCATGTGGGAGAAGAGACATCAGCTGAGTTTGTCCTTGCTTACCAGAAAGCATCTTGATCAGCTGAAGTTTCATTAACTGGGAAAGGGGATAGAAAGCATCCTTTCAAGCTGCTATTAATATGGCTACATACTGAGTACAAGAACTTACTGCCTATAGCATGTGATTGCTTTCCTCCCTGAAATATTCTCCTCAATGGCTTGTGGACCTCTCCCCAGAGGCTCCCCAGGGCTGGAGAAACCCTACTGTAAGAAAGAGTGCTGAGATAAAAGAGGGGCGATTCAGGGTTTAGTGGCAGAAAGACAGCTTGTGGTTAAAGGAGCTGCCCTCAGTCTGACAGGTAAATGAAAATACAGAGACATGGCAAGGGAAATGAGAAATTAAAAGAAATGTCTGGAAAACAGATATGCAGAACACGAAAAACACAATGAAATAAGAATTGGACTACCGGGAAAACAGAAAAAGAAAAAAAAAAACGGCAAAAAGGAAAACAGAAATAAAGCATAAAATAAAAAAAAGAAGAAAGGGTAACGGTTGATACAGAAAATGTTTGAAATTCTTCAGTGATAAAAATAAATTCTTTCTGATGAAATAAATTTTTTTTGGTTGCAAACGTCAATTTAAATCGGACTTGAATCCCATTCCCTTGATATAGGAGTCTGAGCAATTTGTGCCAATGTAAAGAGAAGCAAACCCAAACGTGGATCTCTGTGTGCAAAAGACATGGCTTCTTTCTTCTCTTCTTTCAGAAGGCACAATCCCAGACCTGTTACAAACGTTATTTTGTGCACTTTATAAAGGCCACCCCCTGTCCTGGTTAGCAGTGGGAACTCCGGATGCTACGACACGTGCTGCCACAACACAAAACTACCACGTATCTCTGAAAAAATTGTGTGCCTTTTTGTGAGGTGGGCAGAACAAGAACGTAAATAGCGTTACAAATCATGACTGAAAGGCACTGTCAGATCTGCACGCGGTGATTTAGAGATCAACCTCCTTGTGATATATATTACCTTGGGTCACTGCTACTAAGCCTTTAGTTGTAGTTTGCTACTTCAGTTGTAGCAAATATGCTCCTTTCTCTTTCTTACCTTGCAGTTAGAAACAAATCAAACAAACAAATGGCACTGAAATAAGCCAAGTGATGTTACCTTCTACTTTACTTAACAGAAAAACATCAATGCAGACCTTGTCATTTAACCTCCCTTCCTCCCCAAATCAAACAACTCCTGCCTCAAACTGTTGCACTGCTTTTACCCTTGATGCTTCTTGTAAGGATTTTAAGCCTGTGTACTTTTTTCCTAAGCATAAAGAAGTTATTTCTCAAAGTAATCTTTACTGACCAAATGAATGAATCAAAGTGAGATTAAGCCTAAATATAAGCAAAGCAAAGACCAACTTTCAGAGTCCCTTTACCGTTTATAAATTTTTAAAAATTTGTA
Organism: Phaethon lepturus; assembly: GCF_000687285.1. Taxonomy (NCBI): domain Eukaryota; kingdom Metazoa; phylum Chordata; class Aves; order Phaethontiformes; family Phaethontidae; genus Phaethon; species Phaethon lepturus. The sequence continues at coordinate 89,566 of NW_010509818.1, forward strand.
TTGTAAACACAGAGGCATTTCTTAACAAGTATGAACTGTTTTTTAAACTCAAAATGTTCCACTTTTCGCTTCTATTATTTTCTACATTCAGCTACTCTCTTGAGACCTGGGAAATCAAACAACTACCTATACATTTGAAAGCTGACCCTCTGTGGAAATCAGTGGGGCTATGCCAGGATGGAAAAACAGAGGAGTGGTCCTAACACTCTTAATATAAACTGCTGAAAGAAGAGCCTTATTTCAAGTCTCTTCATCTTCTGCTTCATCAAATGTAGTGAATAAAGTTGACAATTTGAGGACTTTCAGTTTACAGAAAAGCAACATCTACTGCAAATTTTTTAAACAATTTGTTAGATGTATTTGCTCTAAGCTCTCAGCAGAATCATACACAAAAAATCTTATTTTCATTCATTTACAGCAAAATGTATTTATGCCCACTAACAAAAAAATACTTAGTAAACATTCATAGATATTGCAGGTATTTATTAAATCAGTTTCATGACCAGAAGATATTTTTTATATAATATCAATTTTCTATCTGTTTATTGAGAGCTTGTAAAGCCTTTTTCAAGAAACAGTAAAATACATGAAATGTTTTACCGCATAGCAATACACTAACTGAATTTCATTCTCTCTCAGCTCATTGACTTAACAATGTTTACTTAGTGAAACTGAATTCAAAACAAGTTTCATTGCACTGAACCATCTTACACTGATCCTGACTTTTGGCAAGGGTGCAAAGTACCATTAGTATTTAAGAAACTTTAATTACAATTGCTGATTGAAAACTCAGTAACAGCAACAGCCAAATTTAAACTTTTTTTTTTTTAAGAAGCCAAATTTCCTCATCCTGTAGCCCTAAAAGAATTAACTTTTTATACTGGCATGCACTCCTTTATTAAAACTAAATATCCTTCTCTCATTCCACTGCCACCATGCCTGTGCTACTGCAGGTGGGTAACAAGCCTAAGAGACTCCTTTGTAAAGATCTTTCTCACATGTTTGGCCTATCAAATACTCTAGTAACAAAAGATTTCAGCTTGGATTTCCTTCCTGTCTTTAACATTGGATGAGGGAAGATTACAGCTGAGATTAGGGTGAGTTAGGTTCATTGCCGGGTTATCCCCTCCTTTTCAGACAGGGTTCCTTGCGCACAAGTATCTGTTCCAGCCACGATGAAACAAACAGGAATGGTCTGAAAGTCACTTGGCTAATACCTTAAAAAGTTCAGAAAAGTGGCAATTCATATGCCACCTCTCCTTCTAGCTGAACCTTTAAAAGTCTTTTCAGGTATTAACTTGAGACAGAGCACTCCTATTTAACACCTGAAAAATCTGAAACAGAAAATAAACAAGCCTGGGGGTAACAAGGATCTCACACTTGAGCTATAAATGTTTGCATATCAAGGTAATGTTTAGCATAACTCATACTTTCCTCAGTGCTTTCCCCCCCCCCCTCCTTACTCTGCTGTTCTTACACAAAGGTAAGATAAGGTCATACCGGGTTTTGTAATCTAAAAAAAGCAACCTACAGTTACTGGCACTTCTTCACACTTATCTTTTTGCTATACCTATTCTTCCCTGCCCCCCCCACCCCGCCTTTGATTTTTTACACAGTATTTCAGGCAGTTTAAGATTAAATGATTTGAATGACAGACTTGAAAGGTAAAGCACTCCAGTTTACCACTACTTTTTTTTTCTCTACAGCAACAGAGGATGAATGAAAAAGGAATAAATGACACAGTAGTTCTTTCATACTCCCTTCTTTTTCCAAGAACATTCTTTTTTATTCCCCTCATTTTCAATTCAACCCATTCACAAAGGATTAGCATAACACATCTTTTTATGCTTGTAAGGGTTACAGCTGTAATCGCTTCACCTCATCACTTTACTTGGAAATCCTGTCTCCAGAGGAGTAATTCGATTACTCATGACAAGCCGACTTTTGCCTAACCAAATAGAAATTCATTATAATGCTGTGCTGGTGCATCAGTTTACTATGAGTGGATGGGAAAATAAAACCCAGCAACATGAATAGTTGGTGTGAAAGGAAGAAAGCAATTGCCACCTAACAAAAGGCTACCAACAAAAGACAGGATGACTAGCATAAATGCTTAGTCCCATGGGCAGGGTAGCGTCCAAACTAGTAATGATGCATAGCTTTTACAAGTCTTGAGTTTCAAATGGGCGTGGAAAGTCTATAAATTGGTGAGAGCATCTGCTTGCTTCCACCTGACTAGTCTTTAGAAGGTACTGGGCAAGTGTATGTAAAAGCCTGAGACAGAGCTTTTACACAGGTTGAGGAATCAACACCACATACCTGTATATGCATGCATGCTAGTCCTTATAATGGTTTCTCTTGCTCTCTGCTTCTGAAATTCTAAAATGTACATGAAGCAATCTGACTGCATACTGCTTTGGAGTAAAAGTAGCACCATCCTTAGCAACTGACAGTGGATAAGGATAAAAGAAAAAAAATGAGGACAACTGGCATCTCCAAATGACTTCCAGTTGTCCATATGCCCACAAGCACAAATCTAAGAAAAGCTCGTGCTGATTGTGGCACAGAAGGACAGCACTTGGGGCAGAAGCACAGATGCCAGGATCATGCCTTCTATTTAGAAGTAGAGCATTTTATTTTATATTGTATTATTTCTGTAGAGTGATTTAAGATGCCCCGTTATAATGGGATAAGTTCTCAAAGGCAACATTTGTTATGCCAAAGGTTTAGGAGCATTAGGATCCAGATGACAAATCTTTAGCTGTTAGACTGGCTTAGGTCTGTTTTCAGCTTTTGGAGCACATAACTATCTTCTTGATTTTTATTTTTACAGATTCCTAAGGATTTCAGCACAACATATGGGCAGCATTAAGGGCATTAAGGATTTATAAATTTGTATCATCATTATAAAACCACACAAAGTCTGAAATTTATTTGGGGTTAAATGCAATATAATATATACACTACTCATGGTGAAATTAAATATTGATATGTTCATGTCTGTGTTAAGAAGAAAAAGATAAAACATCCTGTTTAGAGTAGCCATATGAAAGAAAACATTCCAGACTTACTCATAAGGAAAGTAGTTCACTGCATTTACTTTAGTCTGATTTTTTTTTAATCTGGAGTTTCTTTTTACTTAAAGTCACTGCTCTTTTACATTCTTCTAGGCACTTAACCTTTATTGTGATCTGTGTGTACTTTACAGTGACTGGAAATCAATAATAATTTTGATACCAAGTCCTTTTTGTCTTGAAAAACTTAAAATATTCCTAAGATAGCATCTTTCTTCAATACTACTCATGGGAATTTACTAATAATCACATTGTTAGATGTGAGTGGAGAAATTGAGTACGTGGAGTAAAATCCAGACTTTAAAATGAAAGAAAGTCCTCAGAGCATAGAAAAAACAGTTGGCTATTGTTATTTTGCAAGTTACTGTTCAACATATACACAGCTGCAATAACTATGCTTGCTCTATACAGGTGAAATGTCTGTATTTTTTCCCTTTACTCCATAGTTAACAATGAGAGGAGAGCACTCCTCCAACCAAAATCTCATGCTCTGATCCTAATGAGACGTCCAGTTCCAAGAGAGAAATCTACAGCTACACAGGGAAGTGGACAAGATCCAGCATCCAGCCTGAATCCATAACATATCTCAAGAAATGCAGCAAATTGTTCAGGTACAGGAACTTGCATTCTCTTTTGCCTACTGACACTTGTTGATTTGCCATTGCTTGTTGCTGAAAATGAAGTTACAATATTGATTTTTATATGAGTGTGCTGTTAAAGAAATGAGCTATTCTGTTTGCAGAAAAGCAGCTCTGATACACTGTGCAGCGAGCACAGGCATAGCTAGGAAAGGCCATGCTGTATATCACAATGGAAACAATCCTTTTCTCTTTAATAAAGAACTCCCACCAGAAAAGTTGAAATACCTATTAAACTGGACAGTAATAACAATAATACAAAGGAAGAGACAGTGGAAATGCCTCAGCACAAACAGGAAAGCATGCATTCATATTTCACATGCCCTACCCCGAACTAGAAATGAGTCCTCAAAGTTGTTTAGCCAAGTTAAAGATACATTGCAGGACTGTAAATATCACAAGCTAGCCATCATGTTTACAGATAAAGGAAGTGTTTTTTAGTGTTCATTATGATGGTATCTTTTCTCACTTTGCTGTAAAACATCTAGTTAGGCATTCAGTCAGGAGACAAAGACCACGTAATTCTCAAAATAATGTTACACAAACACCAGCAGGATAGGAAAATAGCAGAGAGTATCTGTTCTCATCAACAATGAATTAAAAACACAGTAGCCAGTTTCAAAGCTGGCAAAAGAAACGCATCTTAAATCTGTACTTAGCTCATGGTTTAGGGATGTTTAACTTATGTTTCTGTCTCAAATGTTTATACCCCAGTATAAATCGGTTCTAACTATCTTAACGGTGTTCAAACAGGGAATAGCTACATCTTGAGAAGGGAGAGAAAAAGCTAAAAGACTTACAGTCAACTTATCCTGCACGATTATATTTCCCCTTTAGCCTAAGAAATGTTAAGGCAATTTGTTGCAAATCTTGCACTTCTTATTATGTCATGGCCAGCAACGGCAATCACTAAATTTGGCTTGATAAAATACTTCTGCATTTGGTAGGGCTCAAGGAGCCTCTGTACAGGGCTGAATGGAGTATGCCATACAGATGATGTGTGTCGCTTTGAAGAGAGGTTGAGTAAGCAGCTCAAATAGGGAATGAGTAATAGTTTAAGACATTTTATCTCTTGATAAAAAGCTGCTGTCACTTGGTTTTATAGTTTTGAAAAACTAGTCAAGTATCTTGTTCAGCATATGGACACATTCTAATTTTCCCAAATCTCAGAATGAGTAATTAGAGCAATCAGGGTTCCCTTGGTCTGGCAGCATAACCCCCCCTCAGCAGTGACAGAGGCTACATCCTGCAGTCGGGTCCCTGACAGGTTTGTTGTGTGGGCCCAGCTGTGCACAATGTGCTACGTGTCTGCCCAAACAGCTTCTCACCTCTACGGGCTGGCTGGTGGCAAGACAAGGCAGTACACACTTGCTGTAGGCTCAAGCAGCAACTGCACCCAGATGGCTGTTCCCCTTCTCCTTCAAGCTCTAAGCATTAGTTCATACACAAGTCTATCAGGTTAAGGTCCAACAGCTGGGTCAGCAGCCAACCATTAAATCTAGAAGTCCCACACCCTCAGACTGTACTCGAAACACGACGCAGCTATGTTGTCTCTGAAGAACAAGGGCTCTGCTGAGCTTTCAAATCACAAACATAAGATGACTAAGGAGGCCTGCCATGAACAACTGAACAGGCCTTCCCGCAGCTGAGGTTCTGCAAGTCAGCCCACTGTCCTCCAAACGCTGCAGCGTTTTGTGCCTATGATCTGTCACGTTACATTACTATGTTCAGCCTGGAGAAGAGAAGGCTCCGGGGAGAACTTACTGCAACCTTCCAGTACTTCAAGGGGGCTTATAAGAAAAACGGGGACAGACTTTTTAGCAGGGTCAGTTGCAATAGGACAAGGGGTAATGGTTTTAAACTATAAGAGGACAGATTTCGACTGGATATAAGGAAGAAATTTTTCACAACAAGGATGGTGTAACACTGGCAGAGGTTGCCCAGAGAGGTGGTAGATGCCCCATCCCTGGAAACATTCAAGGTCAGGTTGGATGGGGCTCAGAGCAACCTGATCTAGTTGAAGATGTCCCTGCTCATTGCAGGGGAGGTGGACTAGAAGACCTTTGAAGGTCTCTTCCAACTCAAACTATTCTACAATTCTACATTATGATCTATCCAAGCACCACAGACTTGCTCCTCCAACAAACCAAATTGTTTTACCAAAGTAATTGTTTGCATTTATCCAAAATAGTTCCCTGAATGGGTTACTCAAAAATAAATTATGAAAGGTTTGTACTTCCCAAAACAATTGTTTTGCATAAATACTTGCAGGTGGTTCTGTTCCATGGGTATAAAATTTCACTGTCTAAATTTCACAAGAAGGGACATCCAGGAAGTTATGACTTCTGTTGCTCTATTCTCTGCATGCACAAATTGATTTCCCTTTCTGTGTCTGAGAAAACTCTTCAGTTGAGTTAGAATTCAATCTATATTAGCAAAGTTATTTCATTTGGCTAAGTAACATCACGCTTCAGAGCTTATGCTGAGTAAGCATTATCTTTTTATACAAAGGCAACCAGATTACCAGCTTTCATATTTGGACAAGCATAAAATGAGATTCAGTTCACGATCTCTGAATCGCTAAACTGCCAGCTACTTATGTAGAATGAGGGTTTCTAGATTCTGTTCAAAAGTAAAATAAGAACTTGGCAGATTTACAAATAGGTAGCGAATGCTGCAAAGAGCCACCAGCCTTTGCCATCTTAGTGTGCGCCATGATCTAGGCTGAAACATATAAGTGGCTGGTAACAGCAACGGCTCGGTCCACAGTTCAAGTTACTGATCGAAAATGCAATCTAACCCTGATGGTTAATATCTGACAGCTATTCATGGGGACTTGTAAAATATATTCCTCAACAGAGTAATCTGAAAAATAATCCTTCCTATCTGATATCTATAGAAGAATTTTGCATAAATGTGCGAGTAGGAAATCAAACAGACAGCATACAGCAATCATCATCTTTGACTACGTTTGAGATAGAGAGGACAGACACTCCTTCTAGATGTTTCACTGAGTAGATGAAGCACGCAGTGCCCAGGTTTCACAGTCCAGTATCTTAAAAACCTTTACACCAGGGCAAGGAATGGTAACTCTTTTCATTAGGTGTACAAAAAAAGTGCTATGACAGATGAACACGTGGATGTAAAACCCAATATAAACATTACGGGCTTGGTGATTTCAAGCAGAATGGGAACTAGCTGACAACCTTTCTGAATTTTGGAATAATAACAGATACTAAGCCCTTCAGGATTAAATCTTTATGAACTGCCAGAAGTAAGAAACACTAAAGAACTATGAGAAAATCAGTTTACATCTGCAGAAAACAATAACAGCACGCTGAATTACCAGTCCTTATAAAATTTGTTACAAAATTCTAGGGAATGCAGCACTTTCATTTCAAAACAAGAATGACAGTCTTGATTCAGCAAAATCTGAGAAATTAGAAACAGATGAAGGATTAATTTGAGATTTGCTTGACTACATATTTTCTATTGTAATGAGTCAACAAAACAAGCAGACAATTAAAAAAATTTGAATGGTGTTAGTGTGCATAAAAATTTTCACATTAAAAAATGCCTGTACTTGTGCAAATCAACTGCCTTCCATACGTTGAGGCAATGTAAAAGCCAATTACAGTAATTATAGACCCCTACCCCCCCCCACATATGGAAAAAGAATCATCCTTTCACTATTGTTAAAAACATGGATATAATAGCAAAACTCATTCAACAGTTCCAGCACATAGTCAACAATTTTGGTTTTCCTGTCATTCTCTAATGATCCCAACAATAAGATGTACAATCAGAAAATGTTTTAAAAATGTATCTTCACATCATAGAATAGTTTGGGTTGGAAGGGACCTTTATGGGTCATCTAGTCCAAACCCCTCCCAATGAGCAGGGGCATCTTCAACTAGATCACGCTGCTCAGAGCCTTGTCCAACCTGACGTGGAATGTTTCAAGGGACGGGGCACCTACCACTTCTCTGGGCAGCCTATGCCAGGGTTTACAAAAAATAAAATTTACATCTTCCATAAATAGCCCTTTGAAATGGCAAAGTCAGAAATACAGTAGCACCAGGAATGGAAAAGAGAGTGATTATGATCCCTGTTTTCCATCACTACATAAGGACTTGGTTTTATTGTCCCAGAAAGAGGTCCACTTTCATGATAATGTGAAGCGTAGAGATATAATCTGTTTCACTACCATATTCACTTACACCATACAGCACTATTCTGATTTTATTTGCATGTTACGATGGCATAAGTACCTATTCTTTGCCAGAGCAGAAAATCTTCAGATGTAATTTCCCACACTGTGAAAGTGATGACACGTAACTGAGGATTTGCCTTAAACTTGCCCACTAACCACCTCATTATGCCACCTCTGAGCTTTTCTCTGCATTTCAACTGCCCATAGAAACCAGCTTTGGGCAATCTGTTGTCCAGACAACAGACAACTACTCCATGAGAAGTAGTTCTGGCATAACTGAATGTTCTGTAACCTTGCTTCAGTGCTGACAACGTGACAGCTATTTAGGAGTGCAGCATTCAAGGTAACATCCCGCAGTTTTACGGGAGCAAGGGCATAAAAGTAGTGCACTGGAAATGGTTTGGATGCTCAATGAGGAGACCATGAACGGTCCAGGTTTTGTTGCCATACAAAGAGTGGCAACAACTGATGCACAATAGATGTTTACTTTTATTTGAAGCCAGATGTCTCTTATTTCAGACATGCTGCTTTAACATCCTAAATACTATATTGGCTTTTGCTATTCCCTGCATGACTTTACTATTAACTGTGGTGTTGTGAAAAAAGTATGTTGCTAAAGTAGCATTGCTGTTCGCGCAAATTTCAGTAGTGTACTGTCAGTGCAGACTACTGCCTTGGGATATTTTCCACCGCAGCAAGGTTAGAGTAGGACCTCTTTTTCCTCTATGCTAATGGCCTGGCCAAACTACTTGGCAGAGGCACTGAAACAGTCAATAATATGTAGTCTGCTTACATATGTGTGAATAACCAATACTCATTCATCAGCAAAGAACAAGTAACAGAAGTCAGCAGATACGGGACCTCTGATTTAATGTTCGGGTTAAATATTCTGGCATCTCTATGGTATTGAATGTGGTTACCTTTCCTGTTGACTCAACAAAACAAATGTTAATCAGAAGTGGCAAAGGATGCAATCTGTTTCATGACCTCGTTGACAGTAAAGGGTTCTGGAAGTCCATCCTGATCAAGAACCTTTTATCACCACGTCACTGTGAAGCATGGAGAATATTCACAATCCTTCCTAGACTGCTGAATTTGCACAAAAGCCTCCACACACTTCTGAACTCGACAGCATTGAAAACTACACACAGGGTCGTAATTCAGTTCCCTATGCTTTGAATTTACCTGGCTACAAAAATTACTTTCACAGTGCCTGTAACTGCCTCCTGCTCTGACAGACAGATGTGCAATAACCACACTATTTCTAGAAAGATCCTTGTCCCTGCAAGGTCCAGCTTGGAGTCCTTCTGGTCCTTCTGGTCAGGACTTTTCCAGAAATAGTGTGGTTAGCACAAAACTTCCCATCAGAGCAGAAAGCAGTTTGCACTTCTGAACTTCAGAGCCATCGTCTCCTTACACAGCTGACAGAGCATCAATCTCTGTATTCAAGTAATTTGGCAGCAGTGCCAATCAACCATACTGACTTGCTCTGCAACACATTTGACAGTGTTTAGGAAGTGCTACTATGCTTGGCAATGTTGCTCCTTGTTTCTAGATGACTAGCTGTTGAACTTCACTTAGCACTCTGTCAGAGATGACAAGGAAATAGTTTAATAAACTCTTGTAATGTTCATGACAATGAGGTGGAACTTCTTTTCGTTTAGCTAGAAGTGTTTGATTAGATACAGAGAAACACAGTGATGCTGATTTTAGGGCCATAAAATGGTTTTCATAAAAATCAATAAGCACATTTCTGATTTAGATGTTGCTGAAGTTCTGCGTTCTTTGGGCCTCATTCTTTTCTGAGATAAAGTCATGCTCGTCCTTCCTGTCCAGGTGCACAGTAAGCAGCTTTATTGCTCCAAAATATTTTGTCTTCTATTCAGAGTATCTCTGTGCTAGGTAGCTGTTACAATGGATAATTGCGAAGATTATCACCTCTGTGCTAAGGTGTCGAATATTGATACAACATTTTATGTTTGTTTTTTGTAGTTGGACTGAAGCAGCTTTGACCTTGAAGTTCAATTTCTTCTAGCAGTTTTAAACATAACTCAAGAACTTTTGGCTTCACCTGAAGATGAAGACTACTCCCCCTTGCCTTTCACCACTACTCCAGCGTATACTGTCATTTCTACTGTAACAAGGATAGCAATGAGCTGCTGACAGGCACTTTTTCCACCAGATCTGTGGCCACCAGCCATACATACTCTTGAAGAATCTGATTTTCTATCTGCGTTGGCTTATGTGTGATCTACTGACAACAACTCCCCGTTTTTAATGATCTTATCATCAATCTGCCACACACATGATTTTTACTTCACCAGTGCTATGTTGTAGCGTAGGAAGGAAGCTGCTACTATTTCAACATCGAATGCATTCACAATGCCTTCTGTAATGACAGCACATCAGAACTACAGGACAGTGATGACCAGCTAGGGCTCAGAGCATATCGTCACTACTGGAGTGCCATTCAAGTTTTTGTTACCACTTCCAAAACAATCTGGGACTTTCCTACAAACTTACAAATACAATAAATGTGTGTATATTAAAATCTCCTCATCTAATGCATCATTTCATGCAACTGGTTTCAAGCACAACTGATTTTGACCTCGTCCAGTTTGAACTATAGTTTCAGTACAGGCACTAACAACAGCAGTAAGATAACTGTATGTAGGGGTATTTCTAGCATCAGCAATCAATTGCTTTATTGGGTACAGAATTCAGCTCACATGTCAATGATGTGTATGGCAAAACCTACTCTGGACTGTCACTGTTGACATGCCTTCTAATGTGGAGGAAAGCATCATTCTGGCTGACGACTACTGGATGGATGTAAACGCCATTAGTAATTCCTAGACACCTCCTTCTCCTCCTTTCTTTGAAAAGGTGAAACAGCACTGTCCCTTATCGGGGCTGCTCTAAAGCTCTGCTGCTGCACAAATAAGCCAAACTCCTGTCACTCCTGAGCCAAAAGTGCATGTGAGATGCCTGCAACAGACTGTTACAGGCAACAACCTCTGCCTGTTCTACATCACACACTCTTCAACCTCAGGCATTTCAAGGGGACATTTTATCCAATGGTACAGTTAATCACAATAAAAAAAGAAAGTGGACACAGGTTGTCTGTGTGAAAAGGGGCTAATGAGCCCAGTCCTATCAGGTGATCATAGAGTTCTCTAAACATTTGTAATTTTACAATGACAAGAAGAAGGTAAAGACATAAGAAAAGGCAAGTAACAAATGATGAAAGAACAGAAAAAAGGAGAGCTAAAATAAAAAAAATCCCCACTGCAGTATTAGCAAATGGTCATTTTAAATGATCATTGTAATTGTGTATCTATTATAAGGGGAACCAAGGATATTCTATTGCAGTTAAAAGACTAATGGGTTTTGTAAAAACAGTACCTTTCTACCTTTATGTTTCCATATTCTTTAACAACGGATGCAAAACATTCAATGCTGATAATCTGATTCATGAAATAACATTCATAATAGCTGAAGAGACCTAAGAAACCAGCACCTACTAAAACAGCATGTATGCCAAGATGCTGATCTTTCACTTAGAGCAGGTAATGTATCAACATTCATTCTCTAATATTTAAATGTAAACAACAATCCTCTACCCGAATTCTTACTTTTAGAATGCTTATTCTTTAGGGCACGTCTAAGGTTCCTAACATTTCAGTTTGCTTATAGCATCTGCCCAAAGTAATTTAAGTATCTAGGCCAGCAGAAATACTGATACATTTCAAAATCAAGGAAAGCTAATATTTATTATATACTTTGGACTCAAATTTTCTTCATTCTAATGGCCGATTTTTTAAAAACACTGAAATGTATCACTAGTGTTTCCTCTTACAAACTTATCAATTTTAAAAAAGCTAGCCTTCAAAGCCAAACTAAATTTAATAAAAGAATGTTTGCATGTAATACTTACTCACTAAGCAATGTATTTAAAAATAAAGTTGGCTGGTAAAGCAATCAGATTTATTAATTGTACTTACTAGATTTACTCATCCATGAAACTTTTCTGACCAAAAGCAGAACTCTTAACTCATAAACACTCTTTAAACACATAGTAATAAGCCCATATTCCTGAAGACTTGGGAAAGGGTCTGGAAACTAGAAAATTCTTCCAATCATAATTATTCTCAAATACAGTTAAAAGAAATGGCTCCACTCAGGCAATGTCATAAGCATAAAAAACATTAGGTAATTTAGAGTTTTTTGCTGTTACCCTCAGAAGGAACCTTATTTCTTTGAGATGTCAAGCAACAATCAGAAAAGAGTACTTCTCTTTGGTGCCTTACAATAAAGAATATGAAACACATTCTCTTAAAATTGTTGTCCCATGTATATCAATCAGGTAGCTTCACCTAAAAAATGCTGTTGTTGCATTAAATTCCTTTTTACTCAGATCAAATTTTGGAAATTGAATTCCATGTTTTTGTTACTCTCCGCACTTATATGAAAATACCCACATTATAGGTTGTGTGTCTGGAAATCTGGAGGTGTCCCTCAGTTAATTGCTTTTTTATAACCTTCATCAAGTATTCCATCAAAGGATCATTCCATTTTTTATTTACAACTAAAGGTATCACTTACCAGAACTGGCAAATGTGGTTGCTTGGTGAGCTACTGCAATTTCACATACAAAACAGGCAAATATGCCATGCTAATATTCTGTTTCCTTCTTTGGAAAACTCAGCAAGTCAGTTAAAAGCTCCTCTTTGTGAGATAGAAGACATTATGCAAAAGACCACCAAAGTTTAAACATATTCATAGCTTTTTCCCATGAATGAGTGAAACGAAAGATGTGACTTAGGCAACATCTGCATTCTTCTCTAAATTCATATTGCCAGTTAGGTCTCCAGTGCCTATTATGATGGTACAGCTAAAAGTCATTGTAGGAGCATTGATCCAAACATAAAAACAACAGTGAGAGAAGCTTCATTTCATATACATTTAGCATCTGACATATTTCCTCATTTGTGCATTAATCAGTAGCAGACATATCTGAGCATCCTGCTACAGGAGGTGATTTGACTTTCACAAATTTCCCTAAGAGCAGAAACATCATCAGGAACAATTTCAAGGAAATAATTATGGTCTAGACAGATTTATGACTTCTAAAGACCTAATCCAAAGCACATTAATGTCAGTGGAAGGACTCCCATTGACATCAAAGGCCTTTGGATCAATCCCCAACTGCTGTGGGAATAAATTCAGAGCAATAATGATGGTGGACTAAATGCACACTTGCAGTTGAAATGTTATCACCCAGACCTTTTTATTCCTCAAATCAGATTAAAAAGTCATTTTCTGCTATTTCACAATTACTTCCAGATGCACATCATCTCAAATGGCATTTTCATCCATCTGTATGAACCAACGTGCACAGAGATAGAGAAGTTCTACACTGCCTGAACTAATAATACAAATGAAAACCACAAGGGAAAATAATTTTGGAGATGATGAAGTTCATGTTTTAAATGCAGAGTGAGAAACCTTGGGCTTCATTTGTTCCTTCTAACTACTTTGGGATAGAGCTCCCAGGTCCACCACCTTATTTACTGCCATGGTAGATTTCTTCTTTTCCAGTATTTTTCTCTAGTCCTTTAAATAAAACAAAAGAATACACCTAAATCAGCATTGACTCAAACTTGGCAGCCTAAAAACTGTCAGAAATGTCAACTTCATATACTCTCTGCTTAATAACAGTTCTGCTGTCCCTTCTGTCCTCTTAAATGTCTATTTACATGCTAAATAATTTGAAGCATCACTCTTCTCTGACCATGTTAATCTGGTTTCATTCCCTTAGCAGTCAATAACATTTTAGACTGTAAAATGAAATGCCAACGTTGTGTGTGAGTGGCAATCCATTCAAGGTTTTACACAGTCAAACTCAACTCTGAGATGTGACTGATCAGTCATCAACATCATGTGTTAACTCTGAAGTGCATGCTGTGGGAATCATGCATTTTTTATTCACTCCCCTAGCAACACTTTGGGTAGGCAGGTTCAGTTACCAGGTATTCATTGTGATATGAGCATGTTACGGACTAGTTAAACTCTGCCTTACCAAATTAGTTTCAGGAAGGTTAAGAACTTTCTTTAGGGAATTGTATGTAACACTTTTTTGTCAAATAACACACATTTCCTAGCATAATTCCATCTTTCCATTCCTAATGAATATCTGACCTATTACCTCTGTAACAGGGTCTCTGTACCCTTCTCTGCACTTCAGAAAACAAGACTTTTTTTCTCCTTCTTCAGTTACTATGTGCAGGAAATGAGATTATTAGTGACTGGGTAATGCTACTACCTAGATTCAAAAAATAAGAAGGTAGAGAACAATTAATTGTTGGATTTTTTTTTTTTTTAATATATTATGCTGATCAGTGGTTATTAAGAGGATCTGAATGGGAAGGGAATTCTGGTTGAAAGAGGAAGGCAATATTGACAAAAAGTATCCAAGGAATTAAAATGGTTCACAGTTCGTACATTTTCTGGGCTACACTTGCAATGGAAATGGTGCTTTAGGCATGTCCTACCCACCACCTGCGTCACAAAGAGGTATTTTTAACCTGGGTTTCCTCAAGAATCAAAGCTTATGTGAACAGATTGTGTACATGTGTGCAACTTTCATTCCCTCTCGCCATGTCTAATAACTTGGGACTCTCTTGGCCAATTCAGTCCAATCTGCAGAAGGGCAAATGTCACAAAGTCATTAAATTCTTACAAGCTTTGTGGAAATAGGTGTCCAGACAGAGGGGGAATCCTATTATTACCCTAAGTCAGGGGCATCAAAAAAATCACTCTGTCATTCATCCTTCAGCTGCAAGTACACAGGAGACTACTTTTTAATCTGGTGGTGTTCCAATATTTTCTTCCATGAAAAATTAACCCTGTATTTTAATACATCAGACACTAGTCAGCCTCTCAGCTTACTCTAAAACATTTTTTCAAGACACACCAAAGGCAGCAACATACTTTAGTCATGATTTGGCACCATCTTTTAGATGAGTTCACACTTCAGTGCATTTTGTTATCAGAAGCGCATGAGAACATTGCACCTGGAATATATGGACTGAAAAAGTATGAGCACTTCAATTTAAATTTACTGACTTTCATTAGTTTGACACCAGTAAACAAGTATTCCATCAATTCTCAAAGGTAGAAGGCAACCCATGGGAATATGTGCAAAACCCCTTATGCATTAAAATATATGTAAATTATGTTAATAGGGAACTGTCCAAGCAAAAAAACCACAACCAATTAGTCGGGGAAATAACACATTTAAGAAAGTTAAATTATCAAGATTATAATTTCAGGGATATGAACTTCGCCAGCACCAAACCATGACATTACTACCGTATTTTTTTCCCCGCTTTACATCTTATTGGTGTGAATATACACAGTAGATAACACCATAGCCTTGAACGAGGTAAAGATGAGAAAGTACCTTTGCTGGTAATACTGAACTTCACTACCAGGAAAATTTTGTCTTGCCTTTACATGCATCTTTAATGTCGTTCCTCTCCCCACCACTTCCATCCCAGCTCTTAACGGTTTTTAATGCCTTTTCAACATGTTCAAGGCAAAATTCAGTTTGGCCAGCTGTAGGCCCCTTCAAGTCACAGGAGATGACAGAGAATGACACACTACTTTTACAGCTGAATAGTTTAGACAGTTTGCTGGATTTTAAAAGGGTACATTAGTTTTACCGGGGTGCGTCAGGTAAGATGAGACAGTCCTCTTTTCCCTATGAATGTATTACAAATTTAACCAGACGTCTCCTAGGTCAATTATTCAAAGCAAACTTACACACTACAAAACAACAGCATAAACAGATAAACATATACATAAACCAATATATTAAGTATACTTTTCTTCAACATCAACAAATTGTGGTATTATTTTTACAATGAAAACATGGGGGAAAATTTCAGTATCAGCTTTTAAAAAATGATTTAGAATACCAATATAACTCGTTTGAGAGATGCAAATGTACGTGACTTTGAAAGCAATGTTTCGTATTAAATGCATTCCTTCAGAGCAAGAGAAAGCATTTGCTTCTAATGTTGCTTCCCCCAACATTTCACATCAATTAAAATAAAGTCAGAGAAAACATTCTGGTTTTTAGTTCCACATCCAAGGAGCATAGTACTGACACATCAGGCAATGCAGTTACTTCGCGAAAACATGTCTTCAGCCAGAATGGCAAAGGCAAGGTTTATGCACGATGGTAGGAAATGTACTACTCTTTTCCCCTTTCCTTCAGACTACAGCCATTGGGGTGCCGGTGACTGCTAGGGCAGAGGAAGGCATACAAGCAACTACCAGGACTACTGCTCCCGTGAACGTTGCTTTAACATCAGTGGACTGAATATCGTTAAGTAAAAATATTTTCCTCATAAGCTAGGTGAACTCCTTCCCCATTTTGTTATTACTGTCCAGAAAATTTATGAGACCATTGCTCTCCTCTTCTTCGTTCTACATTTCTGCAGTACATTAGGATATTTCTGAGCCTTTCAAGACTCTCCCTTGACTCAAATCCCAGCAATACATGCTTGTGGTACATAAATATTTGTTTATGCAAATATATTTTAATTCAAACATTTAATCTTGCCAGGTAAACATAAGAAAGATAATGCTGATGTACTTTTCACAGAAGACTTAGCTCACGGTTTTAATTTCCTGTTTTTATTAGCTTACCTCACTTGACGAAAATATTAACACATCTTGAGAAGTACATTTTATTTTCTGGTTTCTCAAGAAAATGCTTTGTTGCTACCACCTCATTAGAGGCATCAGCTTTTAGCTAGAACAAGTTTTAAACTGAAAGAAGCTATTGAAAAAATGGTGCTGATGTGCCACGACAATACTTTAGATATGAGCAAGCAATATATAAAGTTGTTTTTATGCTGAATATCAATATGCAATTAGAGAGAGACAATGTAAGTAGTGCTGGGCCTCTGCTGAGTACTCTTTCAGCATTTGTAAGCTCCTTTCTTGTTTTATGTTGCTGGAGTCTATCAAACAACTCTCATGTTGACACACTCAAGTAACCAAAATGAGCAGCTATAAATACAGTCAAAGCAAGAGATAACAATAAGCAGAACAACTAGGTCCTCATTTGAAGATGAAACAGCATTTTTGAGTGAGCAGTATGTGATTAACCCACTGTATGTGGGGTCAATATGATTTATTCTCACAGCAATGCAGCCAGTCTTAGCCCTGGGCCTCACTTGCTACCAAAGACATGAGCCTTCCTCAAATCAACCCTCCCCTATCTCTAGCTAACACTCTGAGCTCTTACTTAGGAAAATTAACTATCATGTCCTTCGTTTAAATTGTTTCCATCCCCACTTAGAAAGAACTGTTAGCATAACAGACAGTTTAACCAAGTGTGCTTCCTAGTCTCCAGTCCATCTATCTGTCGCCTGCAATGCTCCAGCAGCCTAAAAGCAGATTTTGAAAACCAGAGATGGGGAAAAAAAAGGAGTGCTTATTTTGTCTAAATTCTGAGTATTGCTAGAACAGTACTCTCTTGGCCCAATACCAAAGAATAAAAAGCAGTACCCCATTACATTTTAAGACAATCAAGTGGTTCAAATTAGAAGGACAGTACTGGCTTCAGTTCAAACATTTAATAGAAATGCCACATTTCATTAAAAAAGCCACTTTGCATGGAGGGACAAACCTCTTACCTTTTGTAGCTATTCGAACACACTGAGTTTTGGTCTCCTGTTGAGGAGGGAAAAGAAAAGAGTCAGATCAGGTTGCTGCTTCTTGCCCTCCCTGGTCCATAAATTCCTCCTAGATCTGCTGATCAGCTGGGGCAACCCAACAAGGTGGCTCAGGGCTCTGGGCTTAGCACGGGAGGAGGCTGGGTGATGTTGCCTTTACAAAAGCTGGATGAAACCTAGACATTGGTCTGTACTACTCAGGACAATGATAGGGAGAAAAGGTGCAGGACAGCCCAAACATAGCAAAATTTCAGATTATTCCAATCAAATGGGAATCATGCCATAAGAATACAGAGAGAGGTTGCAGTGGAAGAAAAGGGGAGGACTGGTGCTCCTATTTACGTCCTGGCACAGAAATCCTGAGCCAGTGTTGACCTCCAACAGTGCCATGCAGTAACAAAGGTACACTTGCTCAGCACTGTCTCCAAATTGATGTCTTGCTGCATCCTGACAGTCTTGAACAGAGTAACCTGAAGCACACCAGCAAGGTGCTCCCTCACGCTTCTGAGTGCGGAATGAGCACAGAAGCAGCCCAGGTACCCCTTCACATACGACACAGTTAATCTACAACCTATATGATCTGCCCAGGAAAGACAGTGATTTGACAGCCATGTGCTTCAGAAGCTGCACATGCAAAGACAATTTGTATGTATTTTACTTTTTTTCTCCCCCTTCAAAAGGTTGGTCAGCAATTGAAAAAAATTAATAGAGAAATGACTTGGTTATGCACAGTTTGGACAATTTGAACAGACAAGGGTCAGTCATAAATGGGTTTTCTGACGTTTTTGTACAATGTGCAGTCATTTTAAAGGCAAACATACTGAAATAGCATAAGGTTGCATGAGAGGATGCAGCTGCTATTGTATTAGATCACTCTAAACAGTATTAGCATGTAATTAGAAAATATAATAATGACAGTTTCATTCTGTAAAATATGCTCCTGCCAGTCCTGCACCCCCCAGCACTCCTTCCCTGAATATATCCCCTGGGATCTCTCTCCTCTTGATCATTCCTGGGCAACAGGTAAAATATGGTGATGCTGTTTCATAAACACAGCTTGTAAAGAACGAGCAAAACTCCGAGTTGGGGCTTCCCTTAAGTATTCCATAAAGACAAATTTTCAATCTAAATGAAGCCCGGCAAAGTTTATCCATATAATCTTACCTAATTAGCATTCTCCCCAGTTACTGGATTTATTTGTCCACTTCTGTTCAAAATGTCTGTGAGGATCACAGAGTAACCCTCACCCCAACCCTATAGTGTGTTTCAAAGCATACTTTACTTCCCCTTGACTATTTTGGTGATCCCACTAGTTTATAGTAAAGCACCTGTTTAAATATTCTGCAGCTCAGAGGTTATCTTACAATCGCTAGATCTCTATCCCTGCAGAATGCAGTGCAATCCCCCCAAACCTCCCCCCAAATCCCTCTAGGAACAGAAATCTGATCCAAGGTTTTAAATCATACCAGAGAAAAACATTTTATGATTAAACTCTCTGACAAACTGAAATCAAGTTCAAGTTTAATAAAAAACGAATGTGTTCTTCCCTTATGTTCTACTTATCTGTCAAAATGTAAAAGCCAAAATAAAGATCTATTTTTGTATTTAATATTTTATTTTCTCTTCCCCTCTCATTTATTTCTTGGGCAATGAAACAAATTTCCTTACAATTTAGTCTGCTGGAAGCCAATGAGAGCAAAGGGAATTATTTGTAGGAGATGAGGGAAATATGGATGAGTGTCTAGCAGTTACCTTCTATTTTGCTTTGATAGCTTCATACAAGTCTATAGATAAGAATTAAAAAGAGGTAATGGTCTCTTCCATCAGAAAAAGCATCCAGTTCTCAAGCAGCTCCAGTACAGTTTCATTAGCTCCTGCTTTGTCCCCATTCTGACTTGGTGCATATGCAATTTTCATAAACATAGGTAGAAGGTGAGATTTTCTTCAAAAGACTCCAAGGCAAGGCTGCCTGATGGCTAAGATTTGTTTAGTCACCACAGAGGCCCAAACGTAAGGAAGGGTAAACATAGCTTCTGCTCCTTTCTGATGGCTCTGGTGCATCTCAGCGGCTATCAATCTAGCTGTCCTTCCAAGTTCCTTTCTGACCTGCCTGGACACTTCATATGGAGACTCCTATGGACATATTACTGCAACTTCCTTCAGTTTTCTGAACTATAAATCAAAATTTTAAATTTTTAAATATCTGAAGCTTCTGTGTCTACCACGTCTTCCCTCCTCACCACTCACTTTCCTCTCCCTCATTTTCATTTCTGAGAAGAAAAACCATTCAAGAGCAACAGCACGGGGCTTGCAGAGCCACAGTTGTTCCTCCCACCTGAAACCTCCCTCCCTGGAGCTTTTCCCCCTTCCGTTAGCATAGCCAGCCAGCAGCAGTACTCAGCGACAGAGTTAAAAATGAAATACCAATGAAGTAATGAAGGTGAGCAACAGCCATACTCAGCAGTGGAGCAAGCCTGAAGTACACCTTTTCAGAAAGGCTCTCGAAAACACACCATGCGCCTGGGGTTGGTTTTGCTCAAGCAAATTTTTACTTTTTATTTGACATTCAGTGCGAGAGTCTCAAAAAGTTTGTAACGTTTTATTAGCCCACTGTTTATCCTGCTGTAATTTAATCTTCTAAAGTGCGCAAGCACTGAGAATTGGGGAAAGGGCTGTGGATGTTATTTACCATGGAGGCAGAGTCACAGCACTGAAATTACTTCACTCAGACGATTACTACGAGATGTATTAAACTCTTGTCTCGTAGCAGTTACTATGACACAAGGGCGGTGTGAAATGTGAATGGCACACTGCCATGCTGCCACAGCACGGAAAGGATTACAGCAGTGCCCCTGCCAACACCTACTACGTCCAACTTCGACAGTCCTAATTGTCACCATGAGCATGTCTTTGACTTCTTCCATGAGAAAGGCGCGGTTGGTACTTACCTTCTCAACACTGCTCATGGCTTGGAAATAGATGTTGTAGCCTTTCCGAGGAGCCAGCGGCGGGTTCCAGAAGCCCTGGTAAGTCCTGTTGTCACCCACGGTAAAGGGGGCTGGCTCTGGCAGGTTTCCTGGGGGCAGCTCAGCAGCAAAGTAGTAGGGTGACCCTCCACTAAGAGCGGTCTGGTAGGTGACGGGGATTTGGTAGCACTCCATAGCACCCGTTTCTCGCTTTGTTCGGTGCGGGTGCAGCTCCTCAACAACAATCTGGTAGGCACTAGCGAGACAGAGGAAAAACAGCATAACTTTAAGGTCACCTGCTAGGGTGAAATGTCAAGTCTCATAAAAATATTAATCCAATTGCTTTGTGTAAACTGAATAAGAAAAGAGGGAAAGACAGCAGATGCATGGAAACCAAGAAGAAACAAAGGATTGAAATAGAGCAAAGCTATCTAATTCAGCCATTGGAAATAAGCAGCACCCATTCTTTTCAGGAAAAAAAACAACAGAAATCTATACACAACCTTTGAACAATGATTTTTTTTTTTTTATTTTTTTAGGGCTTTTTTCTTTTGAAGAAACACAGGACTCAATCTGACTTGAAACTACAATAGATTAAACTCTTGGCTAATCGGAAGCATCTGAAGTTAGCATTTTCCTTTGAAATTATATTAGAGAAAGCTGAGCTTCAAGGCCCAACATAATGACTGCCTCAAGGCTGTGCTTGAAGCACCAATTTGCAGTTGTCATATCATTAGAGACAGAATGTGCTGACAGGCTTCTCCACCTCTTGACCTTGCTGTGGCTTCTATCTTGGCTCAGAGCTATGCAGATCTAAAGTACAAGTGACATGCTGTAATACAAGCACAGATGGACAGAAATCTGTCCATTCCACCAAAATAGACTGCCTCATTCCTCTACAGTTGTCAATGATAAAACGTTACAAATTGCTGAAGCAGATGGCATTCGGCCTATTAAAACGCCATCCCAAACTCCCAATACCTCTCTTGAAATGGTCCATGGCTTGGTCACTTTTCAAAATCACCTGCTCAAAATAGAACAGGTAATTATAATTCTTCTTCCTCTTTTAGGGGAACTACCTAACTGCAGGATGTTACCAAGTCATTATCAGTTTTCTCTGCTGTGCAGAGGTACAGAGCTTACACACTGCGAGCAGGAGGCAATGCTTCAGTCTGTAAGAAAAAAAGTGGTTTTTGGGTTTTAAGAACTATATGTATGCACACACACATATACACACATGTGTATACATGCACACAATTTCTCATTTATATGCAGATACATTTGAGGACCTTATGAAAGATTAGTAAGAAAATATGCCTAAGCATGTAGACAAGACCTGAAGCTATTCAATTAAACTCACAGAATTGCCTGTCTTGGTTTTGTTTTAAAGCTTTCTAAACAGAAAAAGTAAAATTGAACAGAGTTCTCGTAGCGCCACTGCATTGCTGCAGGGACTCCGAAAGGCAAAGACAATCCTCCTCATTTCAGAACTTATGGGGCAGCATTAAATTATTTTGTCAATTTTCTCGGCTACTACAGCCCAGAAAACCCAATAACTGTAGTGGCAGAGATGAAGTATGACACTGGGGAATGGAAGAAAGGAGAGAAGAAAAAATAAGAAATTCGTTTCATGTCGGTCTTGAGCTGGAAGAAGTAGTTAGCATCCCCTTTTCCTAACACCTAAAAAATGAAGGAGGAAAGCCTCTTCCCTTTCAAAGTGACCAAGAGGAATATAAAAAGTCACTTCATTTTTGAAACTCTAGGTAAAAAGAAAAATGTAAACGAAAAAAAAAGGATGAGTTACTTCCAGGGATCTCTGTTTCTCATAAACTGTCTGTGAACTGAACTCGGTAATAAATCACCTTCTGTGGTAAACTCTGTGTATTAACCATGTCCAGCTAATGTGGCCTGCACCGACAAATCACTTCCACAGGAGCCCTGCGCACCCAGAATCTTTCTTTGTGCTTCAAAATAAACGTCCGAGCAAACAACCCGAAAAGCCTCGCCATTTTACAAACTTGACAGGATGTAAAATATTCAAAATAATTTTTTAATATTTTGTCTGAAGGGAAGAAATGACTACCGGCCTTCATCCCCTCCCCGGCTTGACCCTGGGCCCAGGTGGGGTGAAAACCACCGCTCCCGAACCGGGCAGCCAGCCGACTGGAGAGTACTGGAAACGCAGGCACCGCCTCGCTGCACCTCCCTTCTGGAGCCTTCCCTCGTGAGCTGCCAACCGGCCCGGACCGACACAAATTCATCTCTCCCACGTGCCAGGAGAGGTGGGAACTTGTCCTCTGCGACGCCTTGCCAACCCGGGAGGAGAAAGCCAGCAGGGAGAGCGGCAGGATGGTGCAGCGTCTGCACAAGATGGAGGCAACCGTCCCCTGGAACGGCCCGGTTTGCCCGGAGCCAAGATCTACCGCAGTCACCAAATTAAACCCCTTTCTCCCCTCCCTGCTCCTGCCCCGCCATTCTATAGAATGAGGGGCCAATGAGGTACCTTTTTTGTAGAGGCACGTGTCCTTTTTAGGAGTCAAAGTCTCTTTGGAGACCAAAACAAACCAAAAATCAAAGATGAAGGGCATGAGAGTTAAATAGTAGCAAAGTCTCTTAATGGCATTCTCTAAAATCATGCAGTAAGTTCTGAATGTGATATAAAAGGTATGGCAAAATTTTAAGCGTGAGATCACAGTAAAGTGTGACGGTTCTGAAAAATTTTTCAAATAAAAGTAATTTACATAAAATATGCTTCCAAAAATAATGCTTTTTGGGCGCCTACAGCTGAAAATCTACAAAATGTGGAAAATAAGAAATAGATATGCACATTGTAGCCATCTGCTTTTATAAAATTACTGTTAGTTAAAGAAAGAATAGCAAATGACAGAAAGTCTTTAAAATTTCCAATGAGGCTTTATTTATTTATTTTTAAATTTTCACAAAGTATCTTTTAAATAAAAGATGTGCCTATCCTCTTTGGAGAAAGGGGATCTGGCAGTATTTTTCATGCAACATTATAGGCTAACAAGACACGGAGGAATACAGTCATTTACCTCTGGGCCCTTTGTGATACCATCTGTTTAAACCCATTTGCTAAACACTATAGTGGCCCCAAAGCAGCACTGTTACTCTGTGTACACATAACAGTGTTTGGAAAGGACACCCTGCTGTAAGGTGTGAAGAAAGAAGCCGAAGTTAACTTTGCAACTTGAAAAGCAGGGTGTTCACTGGCTGCAAATGTCGTCTGGTATCAGGCTGTAAGTGAAAGTTTAAAGGCTATGTACTCTGCTTACCCTTGCATTTTTACATATTACTAATCCTAGCTCCAATTATCTTACATTTTCTACATATTTTTTGTGTTATGGTGGGAATTCAATTATTGAGAGAGCTGTCTTGTGACTGGAGCCGAGGGAATTCCTACAATAGCATTTTTTTTTTCCAGTCTTCCCATACAGCAAAGAGGAATAAAAGAAAGAAAGAGAGAGGTGTGTGAAGTCTAGATGACAATATTCCTTCTCCCCAATGACTAAATAAATTCTGAGCTATTCTGAAGAGTAATACAAATTTCAGAACCTGCTACATAAATTGTCAGGATTATAAAGGCCAAACAGGTGTCTGAGACAGCTAGGTAAGCAGAGAAAGTGTTGAAGATATTGCAGGTGAAGAGCTTCTCAGCTGAGATTTTGCATGAAGAAATTATTTTTCATGTCAAAAAACTCCCCCCCCCGCCCCCGAGAAAACCTGCACAGTATCTCCCTATTGACCAAGACAATTACAAACAGTCAAATGAGGGCCCCGCCAACAGATCTTCCTTTCCACCCCTCCCTAAAAATTCAGGCTCCCAAAGAGATATGGCAGTGATGAACATGTTGTTCATACTTCAGCCCTATTCTGACTAGGCTTTAATACCAGCTGGAGGTCTCCTTCTACGTGTCTCGTGGAGACAAAGCATCCTCTCCTTTGACAGTTGCCAGACTGACTGAAAGCCCAAGTTACAACCCCAGCTCTTGGAATTCCTGACTGACAACTAACTTTCAGCTGCTCCCTGCCATGGTGCACTTCATTAGTCTTGTTGCAAAATGAAAACATCCTGATTTAGCATATGGAGGTACAAGAAAAACACTTTACCAATCAAATAAAATGAATTTCAGTTGCCTATGCTGATTCTGATACATGCTCTTCATAATCCTCATCTGCAGCAGGATTTGAAAACAAAAGATTGTTTTGCTGGTGCTCAGTCAGGATCCCTTCAGAAAAACTACATCAACAAATCATATCTTCAAATGAATCACTGAAGCACCGCTGATGCTACCGACTGGGATCTCATCCACGAGATTGATGGTGAAATGGTACGCGCTTCACAGGGAGCCTGAGCCATCCAGCCTTGCCTCCCTTTGCATTTCTAGTTTGTAATTTGGTTTAAAACTTCAGGAGGCCGTAAAGAATGCTAGGGATTACACGGTAACACTTGACAGGGAAGATACCATTAGAGTCATGTTTAAACCGTGATGACTATGGCACCTAGTGTCTTAAAGAAATGATTGACAGCCGCACATAGATTATACTTGAGTTAAGGAACATCTGTTAACTTGAGTTAAGGAACATCCTCAGCTGATGGAGAAGCTGAGCTACAACAAAATCTGATCGTAATATACTTCTGTTTGTAAAAGCAAGACAGTATTAGACTAAGCTTTTTTTTTTCTCCTTTTCTAATTTTTTTTTTTTTTTTAAACATGGACCTACTGCTATTAAATAAAATGATCTTTTGACCACTTGCAGCTCCAGGGATTAGAGGACTGGGTGCAAACAAACCTTTTCAAAGAGCCAACTGTATTCTTCAGTGTCAGACTAAAGGACAGCATTTGAGTCCCTTTTACTCAATCACAGCTGCTGGCACGGCAATGCATTTTTCCTACCTACCTAGTAACACTCCTTATGGCAGCAAGCCAGCTTGTAGTGGAAACACAACTGCAGTGTGGATAGACCGAAGCTTCACTAAAACGCATCATAAAGTTTAGCAAAATGCATTGAATCAATTCAGAATTTCAGTGTGCTACATTTCTCTCCCCTATTAAGAAGCTGCTGAAAAATACCTGACTGCAATATGTGTACCTTCAGGAAAGGGAACGGGACCATGTCTTCTGCATTCCCCTGGAGAATGCTCCTCATTCAGAGTAAGGAATAAAACAAGTGTTTTGTTTTGAAAATAAAGTCCAGCTCTCTGGTTATGGCGGAGGACTTTCCTTGGCTTCCTGATGTTAGAAATTTAATGTACTCTCTCAGGTTTTAGAAATTAGTTGAAGTGGAGAGGGAAGATGGGAGACAGGAATAAAGGCGTATGCTTTTTTGAGAACATACTCAAACACCAGTTGTTAATACTCTATCAAACTACCCCATCAAACTATCTATTAACATTTAGTACACAGATCCTTTTTGCCACCTTCACGGGACAGTGAAAACCTCATGTCATAGGACTGAGGATGCTGTAAGGAAAACTGAGAGAATAAATGCGAGGTGGTGTGCTGCAGGTTTGCTCTGCAGTGTTACCTGCCTGAGAGGACAGTACAGAGAAACCAGCGCTCCCTGAGCTAGGTACCAGTAATCCTCTAGCCAAGTCCCAGCACACGACCAGTTCATGAAAGAAACCCCCCAGGAGAGAAACCCAGGATGTGAGACCGACCCCGCTCCGGGTGAGCGGTGGGACCGAGGGCGGGAGCCCGCTGCTCTCTGCAGAAACGTCCCACAGACCAAGCGGTGTAGAGGTGGCAAGATCCCAGCGGTGCCAGCAGGCGCGCGCCGGGCGAGCTGACGCACCAGCCCCCTTGGAGGACCAGGCGCAAGAACTGAAAGGTTTGGCGAGGACTAGGTGAGAGAGAGAGCACGTTTCTCAAACCGGGGCAGCTTTGGATACGGCCATCAGCAGGACACCTGGAAGGCTTTACAAGCACCTAGAAAAAGGTGTACAGTGAATTTAAGCACCTGTATAACTTGGGAGCACTTTCAGATCCCAGGTCTGGTTTCTACTGTATCAATTCAACAAAACCCCTATTTTAGGCATCCAAGCCCTGTACTGAATGCAGTCCTGTACATTTTATCATTTTACATGCTCAAAAAAATTCTAAGTTTGCTCCAGGGCAATCTTTCAGAAACTAATGATGTATGGGGTTACAATTTTATTGATGAATAGAACACATCAATATCTCCTACAAAGGGGAGGAATCTGGATTGTCTTCTATGACAGAATATAAATAAATAACTTGATCATATCAATCGTTAAGTGTGACTATATGATAAGCATATAAAAATGCTTATAGGTACGTGACTCATCCCCACAATTTCAAGTAAAACATACATTCCTCTTAATAGAAACAGACTTAAGAAATAGTTAATTTTCCTCTACTTCCAGGGCTCAGGCACATTACTCAACACCAGCTGAGCCATGGTAACCGACTTAATGTTAACACAGAATGAAATGCATTAGCCCGTATTTCTCTAAAATGTCACAAGGGTAAGAGCATGAAAAGGTTCTGATGTGCAGTAGCTAATTAACCCCCAATTAGTCAACCCTGTCCCTGAATATTGCTGATGCAGCCACATCAGTAAAACACAAATGGAATCAAATAATATCACAAAATTTTTGCACTAGCAAGTAGAAGCAAAGAGCAGGATGTGGACTAATCTTTGCAAACAGAATTAAATTATCTCTCAATAGAGAGCAGAAAGGAAAAGACCCCTCAAAGTTAACATAAATGAAACATTTTAATATGATTATGGGACACGCCAAATAAAATTTAATAGCTTGTTACATGATTTCTAGTAAGAAGCACTCTGAGAGGAAAAAGGTCAAAGAGTTTGTATTCATCACTATTATTCTCCCATTTCCTCTGAGCTTCCAATTTTCCAATCATATACATACGCTACA
Organism: Phaethon lepturus; assembly: GCF_000687285.1. NCBI lineage: Eukaryota > Metazoa > Chordata > Aves > Phaethontiformes > Phaethontidae > Phaethon > Phaethon lepturus. Next base: position 117,131 of record NW_010509818.1, read on the forward strand.
GAATAGCTGATTTGAAGCACTGGAGAGGAAGTGTTATTTTCAAATCCACTTTCTGACAAACACCTTTCAACCTCATATTTCAGAGACACTGTGAGAAAGTAAAATGAAATGATAATGGATAGGAGGTGGTCCTGGGGACCGTAAATCAAACAGGACAGACAGCTGGATGATTCAAGTCATGACTATCTTTTTAAAAACCCTGAAAAAAATCCAAGAATTTTTTCTTTTTAATTACACACCTATACTGGCAAGCTCAGTCTAGCTAAGAAAAACAATAGTAATGTCAAATCAATACCAGTTGGAAATGAACAGCTCTATGAGCTGCGAGACAGCATATAATCAACTAAAAAAAAAAAAAAATCTTCTTGATTTTTTTTAAAAATTTAATTTAATGGAAAAAGTTTTGTTTTTTTTTTACCTGATAGGTGCACCTTTGGCCTGTGCTGGTCTCAAGAGTACAGTTATCGTAGTAGCAGTTTCATTGAGAGATGCATCGACTCCTTCGTAGTCCGGTAAAGTGGGAGCTGATTAATGTTGAGTGGGAAGGAAAAGAACGAGAAACATATCAGTGAAAACATTTTGAATTTTCATGAGATTGTGTCTGTTCACAATATAGGACAAAGCCACAATCTTCATCAGCTATGTGAGTCTTTTTTAATGATTTTCCAGTCAGGCACATTCTTTTACTAAAGCATGAATGGGACTTCACCAACAATTGATAACCCCATCCCTAAGTGTTCCCCCACAAATCATGATACCCATCAAGCTAAACCAGGTTTATTCAAGAAGGACAGAAACAGAGAGAAGAGGTCCCTGCCAAGAAACCCTAAGACTACAAAATCCCATTTTGGCCTTGCTCTTTCTACCTTACAAACAACTATATTCACCGTCTTGCAGACCCAACATCTACCACCCCTCTTTTTCCTCCTCTAACAATTTAAGAACCTTTCACATTTCCTCTTAAACGTCATGGGAAACCATGCCAATACCAACCAGACTGCAGGAGAACTGGGCTTGGATAGATGTGCATCTGTGGGCTAGAACTGGATGGAGGAGTCTATTTCCATGCCCATGTTTCCTTCCACTTGTTACAATAGATGGCCAAGCTGCTCATGAATCAGTTTCTGAGCCATGGCAGGTTTCAGACCAGGGTATTAAGAAAAAACAAAATCAAAGTCAATACTAGAAGCAGTTCAGGAACTGATTCACTAACGGACTGGCTGCTAGGCCTTTGTGGCAGCAGTATTTGTTGTGGGTTGGATGGCTGGTGCCGGTGATCACTTCAGCCATCCAACTTTAACCTGCTGCCACAAACCTACTACAGTCCTCACTGGTTGCTGACTTCAGCTCTAGTGCAAGGAAAGAAACAGGATTTTCTGTGACTCAGAAAATAATAGATTTCTACTAAATTTCTACTAGATTTCTACTAATCTTTGACAAGCTTGAAAACAGTCTGCACTTTTTTTTTAATATGTGGCTATACTTTTATAAAATTGTAAATGATACTTGTATATTTCAAAATGAACTTTCATTAAAAAGATGTTTTCTAGCAGGATGTCAATCATTTAAGTCATAATAATTTTATGATAATATATCAATAGATAGAAGAGCAATGAAAGATTAAAAGCCTTGCTTAATTAGTCCCAGATTCTAGATGAACACAGAAATTGCTCTTATTTCAGGAAATTTTGTTTTATAGAAATAATGTTCATTTAAAAATTATTATTTACACCACATTCTCTAGGATCACAGCACTCACTTGTAAGCATGGTTGAAAGGAATTATTTCACTCATTAAAATAAAGCTAGCATTTCCTGAAACATGTATTGCTTCACAAAAAGTATCAGTTACGCAGAGTGAAACTAGACAACAGTTCAGCATAAAACAAGATGAAAAAAAACAGGCTGAAATTCAGATACAAAGGGTGTCACAGCCTGCCTGTAAGCTTTCCTGGTATTAACTACGTTTTCATCAACTGACAGACCCATACTGTGTCTAGAAAGTGTGGTAGACTGGATTCTGGACAAAATTACCAAAATTTCTGGGTGGAAAAAGAGGGCATATCTAAAGAAGCCTGAACACATCGTAAACCTAAATAATCCAAACATGCTGACGTGCTTATTCCTCAAAATACTGAAATGGCTGGGGGACAAAAATGCTAGCAAGATATTACATAGTTACACCTTTTTTTTTCCCCTCCTACAAAGAGAAGACAAATATGTAAGTACTACACCACCATTACCCCTGAAAGTTTATGAACTGGAATTTGTTGTGAGGAAACACAAGGACTTTAAAAGAACCTGAGTAAAATATCAGGCTTCAAAACAACCTAATAGCTAGATAAACAGAACAGAACATGTCATTTGGGGTTTTTTTTGTGGTTTGGTTGGGTTTTTTTGAAGGGATTGGGGTGCTAGTACTTACATGCTGGGATGGAATTCAAGAAATTGTTCCACTTAACTATGACAACTAGAGCATTTCACTTGCTACATAATTCAAGGAGCTCTGCCCTGAATTTTCTCACATTTTGATTTCTGTGCATGTTTTGGGAACTGGGTGAGGAGACCAGGTGAGTATTTTCCCACAGAATAGTAGACGCATTCCAAAACATTATTAACCTCCCTTTACAGAGCAATATAAGTTTCGTTATGGCAGATAATAAGGAAAATAGCCTGCTTTGTGCTGCTTACATTTCTAAATGACTGACTACTTTGATCTCTGCCAAGCTCTGAAGTAGCCATGTCATAAAATCAACAGTCTCTCTAGATATAGTATTGACTTATCTTCTGCTATCAACTGCATAAGCTGCTATCTTATTTTTTGAGAATACTGAAATTGAAGAAAATGAAAATACTAAAGCATTTCATTTGGCACTACTTTCTTCTGGGGTTTGCAGTGCATTATTAAGGTGAATATCGTCAATCCTGGTGCACTGCAGTAAGTGAATAAAGCCATGAGGAAGCAGACCTATACGGCAAAAGAAATTCACACCTCCTCCCAATCGCCCCATTTCTGTTATAGCTGTGGGCTGCTAAGCAGTGTCACCTTGAATAAGTCACTTAATTTCCCGCATCTGACTTTACTAATCTGCAAAACAAATATAGTGCTTAGTGACCTGTGGAGTGCTGAAAGTCTTGATTAGTTAAAGTTTATACAGCACTTCAAAATCTTTAGTTGAAAAGTACAAGATTATACAAAATCAGTTGACAACTACGGGTGTGCAATTTCCACCTCGTGCAAGGATTTATCCCTGAACCTATGCTACTGCTTGGCAAATACGCTCAAAAACATTTTTAGTAATACAGTTTCACAATATGATAGGATTTTTTGGGAGTTTTTTTCTTTCACACTTCCCGATTTTTCAAGTCTTACAAAAAAATGCCCTCCAAAACCTTATATAAACCAGTGAACATGCACACACTCACACTTCTGTTTTTTACCTGAGATGTTGGTTGTTACATTGATCGTGGTTGCTGGTCCAAACCCTTTGATGGTGCTTGCACGTATGAAAAACTGGTAAGTAGTACCAGGATGCAAGTGTGAGAAGATGTGGTGTGTGCTGTTCCACAGCTTCGACACAGTTTGCGGAGGTCCTGCGACTGGAACTGCAGGATCAAACGACCGTATACTGCCATAGCTGACCTGTGAAAACAATTATTTTTGTAACAGTTGTTACAGTTTTTGGCACAGGGGGATTAGGTTAGCTTGGCTGGAAAGGGAATAAAAGGCACATGCTTATCTAGCTACCCAGCTACCTTGGGGATACCATGAGGACTTGACGTGTATTATTGTAGAGTCTGCTTCACTTGAAAGGCTATGCAGGTCTCCTTCATCTCTCTCTCTTTGTGATTTTAGTTCATGTATGGAAAATTTCACTGTTACATTTAAGTTAGGACATTCCCACCATCCTCCCCATCTCCACTAAACCCCTTTATTTTTCACTTTCTGTAATATATTTCCCTCTCCTCTTCTAATAATCATATTTAAATGCTGTCCAAACCAAGATAATATATTTAAAACCAGTAATGATATATTAATGTACTGGTTTTGACTGGAATAGAGTTAATTTTCTTGATAGCAGCTGGTATGGTGCTGTGTTTTAGATCTGTGATTAAAACACAAAGCTCCTGCTTCTGCCCTTCCAATTGTCCCCCAGACCCATTGTGGGGGAGTGAGCGAGCGAGCGGCTGACTGGGGCTGAGCTGCCCACCAGGGTTAACCCACACTATTTATAGAACTTTGTTAGCATTAAATAGATAAACAAACAGATTTAAGGCGTTTTGTTTGGTTAGTTGATTTGTCTTTCTCCCATAATTGACTAGTACACAAAATTATATCCTCTGTTCCTTTAAAAAAGGAGCGCTGGAGAGGATGGTGTTTGCTCTTCAAATCAGCTCATGTTTCCTGTCAGCCTCCTGTGGAGGTCCCCAGAAGGGTCATATATTAAATACACTTTAAATAGAATATATATGGAGGTTTCCTTGCAGGGTGATATCTAAAGATCTGACAAAGCTAAAAAACATTGCTCCAAATTTAATAACCATCTTACTTTTCATGTAACATTCTCTTCCAACAAGAAGATTTCATAGATCATAGCTGTCATGGCTTCAGCTGGGATGGAATTAATGTTCTTCCTAGTAGCTGGTATAGGGCTGTGTTTTGGATTTAGTATGAGAATAATGTTGATAACACACTAATGTTTTAGATGTTGCTAAATAGTGCTCACACTAGTCAAGGACATTTGAGCTTCTCATGCCCTGACAGCAAGAAGCTGGGAGGGGACACAGCCAGGACAGCTGACCCAAAGAGGCCAAAGTGATATTCCATACCATACGACTTCATACACAATATATAAACTGGGGGGAGTTGGATGGGGGTGCCCTGGCTCTGGGCATCAGTCAGCAGGTGGTGAGCAATTGTATTGTGCATCACTTATTTTGTCTATTCTAGTATTAATTTTTTTATTCTCCTCCCTGTCCTGCGGGAGAGGCGTGAGCAAGCGGCTGTGTGGTGCTTAGCTGCTGGCTGGGGTTAAAACATGACAGAAGGGTGTATAGTAATGATACAAGATTTTTAAAACTAGCACCTCCCACGTGGATTGTAATATTGTTGTACTCACATGCCAAAGTCACTTGACAGGACTGGCCAGCCAACAACATATGCACCATAATTATGATTTTTGAGTATCTAATCACTATACAAAATCCAGTATTCCGTAAATGAAAGCAGCATAACTGAATAGCTGCCTACAGAATAAACACCCACCGTCAGCCACCCCTCTTGCTGCACATTCCCAGCCCTATCCTATGCTTGTTAGCTATTTAATGATTACCTCATACTGAGTAATGATGCCATTTGGATCCACAGGTTCCTTCCAGTTGAGGAAGATCTTATCTTCAAAAGGAGTTCCTTTCACTGACTTGGCAGGTATAGGGCCTGGCACTAGAAACAAAATAAAACTTTTAAAAATAGGAAATTCAAAAGACAGTAAAATAAAGAGACGACAGAACATCCTATTAAACTCAAAAGTGAGCGCGGGTCTATTTTTATTAATATTCATTCGCATGCAAAAGGCAGCGGTAGAGAGTATGAAAAGGCACTTCAAAGTGTATTTTGTCATTTGCAGCACAGACAGAGCATGAAGTTGAAACATTATCCCCACATATGGTTTTCAAAACTTCATGCAAAGTCAAATTGTCTTGTAGTATAGCCAGGGGAAACAGTTCAAGCTATATTGCGACTTCAGGGAACATCACTGAACTCTGTAATAAGCGTTATCTTAGGACAAGGACTACATGGTTTTAAAATCCTTTTAAAAAGAAAAAAATCAAAGGCAAGGAAGAGCATCTGTTATACAGCATCTTCCAAATGAGGGAAATGCTGACAAAAGAGTTCTCAGTCACCCCTTCTCATGATTTGGGGTTTTAGAAGAAATCCTCATTTAAAGATGGGGCACGGGGCACATGCGCCAGCTCAGCTGCTGCTTCCTTCTGCCACTGACGTGCTCGTGCTGCAGAAGGATCAAAAACTGCTAAACTGCTTACTTCAAATCTTTCCAATACGAGACATTTTCAAAGCTTTGAACTGAACCACGCTAAGATGACCCTACTTTCTTACTTTAAGTGGAACCAATATCCCTACTGTAATAACAAGTCTGAAGTGTCACCTCGGGCCTCTGCCTGAGCGATTCACAGTACCTGGTAATCCCACCCATACCAGGCGGCAGCGCTTAGTTATCTCCCATTTCAGCTTACAAGGTATTTTTGCCTACATGTACGTCTCCTTTTTAACCACGGCAGCTCACCTAGATTTGAACCCATACATGCTGAAGGAAGGGGATAAAGATAAGAGGGTGCCTGAAGAAACCCGGAACCCAAAGAAACGCCGCCCCTCTCCTCTCCCCCCTGCAAAAGCCAAAGTTGCCCAAATCTGCAGTCTCTTTCAAACTAAAACGTTACTTCTATTTAATACATTGACACAGATTTCTCTTCCTTTCTTAATCAGCCTATTTTCTTCAATGCAACTTTCAGTGAGCCTCACGCATGACATTTCTCGGATATTAATTATCAAAGCAGAATGAAGTTTTACAAAGAGTGAAAATAAATTAAAACCTGCTGGATCAAAGGAAATGCCAGGCACTATGCTAGCAGCACCAAGGAGTGAGTGGCCTGTCCCAATGGTGGGATTTATTTCAGTCCACATGGAAGCTATAAGTGATGATCTGATCCTTGGTACAAACAACATAATTTGGCACATTAATAATAAATTAATGGAGTCAAAAAAGCCCACAAGTAAACAGATGAGAGCTTCACAGAAACTGTTCATCCATCTGTCAAGCAAAGACTTAGAAGTAGTTAACTAAAATCATACACTGCTGCTTTGCTTCAGTGTCCCGATACAGACTGGGCAGTGGATGACGGCTGACATGCTGTGACAGCCCCTGTGTGCTCCAGTAGCATTCAGACACTTGCTGTAGGCACTGCTTTGTTTTTCAGAGGAAAAAACTGTTTTTCTTCTCTACCTCTCAAATGAGGTATGAATATACCCTGACGCACATGACACTTTCCCTGGAAGATGCGTGCGCGCGTGCATACATGTACCTCTGTGTTTGGGAGAGAACACAGGAATGCACCGGGGCAAGCACACAGAATATGAAATTTGACATTAAAACACACTAAAGCATGTGAGGTAAATAGAAAACAGACACAATTGCTCAAAAACCTGCAAAACACTTTCTGCATGGTGCTTTTAAAGAACGTACTTCTTATTCAACTGAAACTGGGTGCAGGGCTGTAAGTTTTAGGGTTGCTTAAAGCCTCCTGTGTTTTCTGTTTAAACACCCAAGAGGAAGAAGCCTCCAGGCTCATCACATTGCATGATGGTATTTTCTTCTTCTGCAATATAAAATTCCTTGCTTGTGACAGCAGCAGCAATGTTAAACTGACTGGAACTACATGATCCCAGTTAGTTTCATGCTTCTCTTCCCACTGTCACGAGAAGGGCACAAGAACAGAAGCTACCACAGTGATGAGCAGCTTGCTGGGAATCCCAGTAAAAATAAGGTCAGAACGTAAAAGACAGCAAAAGTGTCTAGAAAAAGAGAACAGTAATTCCCACAAACCTCACCCACCCCAGCAAATTCACCAAAAATGAAGCATGGGATCAGATTAAATTATTTGAGAGCTCAACTGGAATTAAAACAAAGAAACAAATAAGAGTTCAAATGCCTAGAAAAAGGAATATACATTAATTTTAGTTTGAAGGATGTGTTCTGGCGGGTCTGAAGTTATCTCTTCCCTTCCATTTTTTCAGCTCAACCACAGTAAAAATCTCTTTTATTTGCACAGCTTTATCAAAGGGCAAAGGGAAGCATGGAAAGAGAAAAGCAGGAGCAAGAATTTGCTTAAAGATCAGAGTATCTGTGAGCAGGCCCAGAGATTCATCAGTCAGGTTAGTCAAAGCCTAAACTTCCACATTTGTGTTTTTATGTCTTTGTCCTTGGGTGAGTTATTAGTTACAAAAAGAAATTTTAAAAAGGTTGAAAGTAGTAAAAAAACCCCCTAACCTCAAACTGAAAAACCTCAAACAAAGAAACAAAAAAAGCACCAAAAGAACAACAGCAAGGTAACCTGTTGGTAACACTATTCTGAAGAATCAAACTGCATCTTTCTATGCAGGCAGCCGTTGCTGTCTATTCCCTACGACTCCCAGTAGGACTCCATGGGACTTAAGAAATACCTTAAACTTCATCTTTCTAAAGCAGCATTCCCTTTTATACAACATTTAGCAAGGACTCAGGTGAGAAACAGCCAGGCTAATATCACCCTTGTGCAGCTAACAGCTTTCAGAAGGCTCCTCACAAACAGCCCGAAGGTCTTTCTTCAGGCTTGCGTGTCCATCTCCGGAAGTCCCACGGCTCACCACAGCACCTCTTCACTGCCTTCTCAACTCCCGTTCTTCGTCCCACATGCGCTCTCGCGCTTCCCTGTGGGCTTACGGACAGTCAATACTAAATCGAAACACTCAAGACTATTACCAGTGTATATTAAGGTGAAATACATTACTTAAGATTCCCTAGCAATGGTCAGGTACCTGAATAATTCAAAAAGTGTAAGTAGGCACTAGAGGAGCTGGACTCAAACCTTTTGGCCTCCGCACCCTCTCTCTAAAAAGATTCTGGTCCCATTGATTTTCTTTCCATCTGCTGACCTTATGAAGTGTGACCCCACCATCTCTCAGTGACAACAGTAAAGACTCTTTCTTTCACATGCATTATTCTATGCTAAACTTCCAACAGGTCAAGATTTACGCTTAGCTGAAGAAGTGAAGTCATTTAGGTGGGTTTAACTGTATGGGTTTCAGAAGAGATTTTGAACTTAAGCAAAAACAAAATATCATTTTCCCTTCCTTCCTTCCTGCCTTCCTTCCTTCCTGCCTTCCTTCCTTCCTGCCTTCCTTCCTTCCTGCCTTCCTTCCTTCCTGCCTTCCTTCCTTCCTGCCTTCCTTCCTTCCTGCCTTCCTTCCTTCCTGCCTTCCTTCCTTCCTGCCTTCCTTCCTTCCTGCCTTCCTTCCTTCCTGCCTTCCTTCCTTCCTGCCTTCCTTCCTTCCTGCCTTCCTTCCTTCCTGCCTTCCTTCCTTCCTGCCTTCCTTCCTTCCTGCCTTCCTTCCTTCCTGCCTTCCTTCCTTCCTGCCTTCCTTCCTTCCTGCCTTCCTTCCTTCCTTCCATAAAACCCACATGTACATAAAAGTTATGTAAAACAAATTCAAAGGGAATTTCAACAAGGTTTTATAGTGGAAACATCACAAGCTCTTCTTTCATGATTTACATGCATCTCCAGAGCCCTTTTAATGAAACTATATATTCCTATAGTGAATAGCTGATAATCTTTTCTTCTAAGTATGTACATCACGTACTTCTTCTTCTTCTAATCTTTGACCATCAAGTACGGGATGGTGGACTTTTATAAATACTATGCATATTAAAAGCACAAACCATCAATCTAACATCAGACCAAGTCATTTTAGAGCCACATATTTGCACTAAATTATGTCACAGTCACAAATAAATTGTTACTCACAAATAGTGTCACTTAAACCTTGTTCTACACTAACTTAACGGGAAATTTATATTACAATACATTCCTTCTGGAAGAACTACGTATTAACTGACACCAACCACTATAAAAATGAATTTATATTGCTTCAGGTTTCCTGCTACAAAATAATGAAAGTGCATGTAAACAGAGTGTTTTTATTATTATTATACTCCGTGAAAGCCATGCAGAGTATTATTATGCTATATGGTAAAGCGTATGTGCAGATAGATATATGCCAGGCTACACTGGGAAAAATTCCTTTGTGGTACTCAAAAAGTAAACTGTATCAGCAGCAAACTTACAGCCTTTCTCTGAAAGTAGAAGCTCATTTTCAGGAGATGGTGACAGTCAATCTCTTCTACTGTTTAAGTGTTGCAAGCAATTAAAATGGCCCACCTTTCCATTTGCTTGTTCTGAGGTATTTACCATTTTAACTATATGCTTTGTTACAACTTGAGACTAAGGCTTAAACGGAAGCAAATTTTATATAATAAAAAGGAAAAAACCATCACAATTGCTATTACTAGTCTTTACCATGACAGTATTTACACCAAAGGCGGTGACAAAAAAAGTTGTCTTTGGAAACGGCTCAAGTGGCACCATTTGCAGTGAAGACGACAATGCTATTGAGAAGAAAACCGACTGTGCATTAACAGCCTCCTTCGGCGCACGTGCTGCTTGCTTAACCATCTCTCCCGGCGGAGCTGGGCTGGAGTGGGCACCCTGGGAGGTGGCGGGGTGCTGCCCCCCCCAGGTGGTGGGCAGCAGAGGGGGGCACCAGGCCGTGGTCCCCGGGTGAAAGCCCACAGCCCTGCACAGGTCGGCGTCACCCACCTGGGACCGCTGCCTGGCTGTGCGGGCACTGATGCGCTCACGCCTGTGACAGGTCCCCGAACCTTCCAGCCGATATAAAATTACTAACGTAGCAAAGAGAAATGCTTACTATCAAGATACTAACCAAGTTGACAGAGGCTAATCAGTCTAGAGGTGGCAGCAATCACTGTAGATACTGGCACAAATAGGAAATGGCGTTAAATCCATGAGTTCTGGACTTGCTGAATTCGGGGGCTCAGGCACCTAATGCAGTACTTCGTCTGAAGCCTTTTTTACCCCAAATGTTGACTTCAGTACTCCTCATTTCTGGGATTTGGAAATGTTTCTCCATGTCAGGGTGAAATAACCTCACCTACTCACATACATTACAACTTTCTAAAAATATGCATCCAAAGAAGCGCGGCCAGCAGGTCGAGGGAAGTGATTCTGCCTCTCTGCTCCACTCTGATGAGACCTCACCTACAGTCCTGCATCCAGCTCTGGAGCCCTCAGCACAGGAAAGACATGGACCTGTTGGAGCAGGTCCAGAGGAGGGCCACAAAAATGATCAGAGGGCTGGAACACCTCTCCTGTGAGGGCAGGCTGAGAGAGTTGGGGTTGTTCAGCCTGGAGAAGAGAAGGCTCCAGGGAGACCTTCTTGCAGCCTTCCAGGACTTAAAGGGGGTCTATAAAAAAACCAAGGACAGACTTTTTATCAGGGCCTGTAGCAATAGGACAAGGGGTAATGGTTTTAAACTAAAACAGGGCAGATTTTGATTGGACAGAAGGAAGAAATTTTTCACAATGAGGGAGGTGAAGCACTGGCACTGGTTGCCCAGAGAGGTGGTAGATGCCCCATCCCTGGAAACATTCCAAGTCAGGTTGGACAGGGCTCTGAGCAACCTGATCTAGTTAAAGCTGTCCCTGCTCACTGCAGGGGGGCTGGACTAGATGGCCTTTAAAGGCCCCTTCCAACCCAAACTAGTCTATGAAATAAATATTTGGAGAGTGTTTTCAGCTAGTGCATGGCTTGGGAATAATGGAAACTCGTGGGCCCAGATGTAAACTCTCATTCCACCGCAAACTGCTGAAACAGCTGCTAATTCTGGCCTATTTGCAGGCATCATTATGTCAAACACACGATTTCAACAAAGAATCTCATATGCAGTATCACTTTTTCAGCTATAAAGCTTCCAATATATGTATATAAAGGAAATGAAAGTAAGAAGTTGGTTCAGCCAGGGTAAATAATTCTACATTTCAGGGTCAATTTTTCCTGAGCTATTGATATAAAACCTAGCTTGTATTTCTAGTCTCTGCAATACCTTAAAACTGCTTACTTCGTTTGTCGTTCAGTGTAAGCTTAAAATAAACCCCTGCTAATAATTTCAGTATTTTTTTTACTTTCTCACAAATCAACTCTTCTGATGTCTTTAAGAAAAAGTGAGCATGTGTCTTTCTGCAATCACTTTTTCTCTCTCTCAATGATATGCCAATAGCAAATGTTACCTACCATCTGAAAAAAAGAATTAGGGTTATTTACACGAGCTGAAGGACAAATAGGTTATCCCAGGCTCCTTTCATCAATGGCAGTAGGTCGGTTGTAATCGGTTTCAGTTCACTTCTGCTGAAGATATAAAAATTCCTCCCTTATTTGCCTAGATTGACACTAAATTTTGCTGCCACTCACGACACGTCAGTCACTAGTCTCTCTTTTTGGTCAAGGACTAAGGTCAATACCTTTAGCGGCGGCATTTACGGACAACTTCACATTTAAACTTTTATCTCTTAGTCATGGGTTTCTTCTTATTAACTGTAACCATATACCATTTTTTTACTAATAGGATTAGTATACCAGGTTCACTTGGCATCTGTGCATGTGCCACTCAGCTATGTAAGTCACACAGGTTTTGAAATAGTTTGCCATTTCAAGCAATCTTTGCAGCCCCCCCTTTGCTGCGTTCAACATAATGCCTGTTCATCTCACTGCATTAACTCTCCCCCTAGGTGGGCTATTTTTGTTACTTCTATGTTACTAGTAGAGTTTTAAGTCCATGTTTTTCCAAAGCTTCTTGAAGCATTGTTTCTTTGTTTCCTTTCATCAAAGTACATTTTCTACTACTTCTTTTTTTCCCCCCAATATTTTCTTGGGGTGCCAGAACAACTTGAAAATGCACAAAGGAAAAAATGCTGCTCACAGCAAATACTAAAGGTGGGAGGATTTTTTTTTTTTGGTAAAGGCAACTTACAAAACTTACTACTATCAATCACAGAAACATATTAAATGTCAACCGTTTCCATAAAATTCTCCCTCTTGAAGCTGGTGGAGGGTATTTCTTCTTCACACATTTAGACAGTACATAAAGTACTTTACTTTTTAGGGGTTTTTTTGTCCTCTAATTATAATGTTTCCCCTTTCCTCTGCTGTTTCCCAGAGTGGTGAGCCTGCTGGAGTTTTCCCAGGAGCCTGAGTAACGGTTGGACAGTTTGTGTCTTAACCCCGCACCGCAGCTTTAGGTACCTCTGCACGGAACTGAATGAGCCACACAGTCTGAAGATCAGGGGCCCTCGTTTGCGTTCAAGGAGCATGCCCTTTGGCTCAGACCAAAGCTTTGCTATACTTTAAGCCCCAAAATGGGTACTTACCCTATTCCAAGTGAGCTTTTTCAATTAGCTGTTTGCCTGCTGTTAGCCAACACACTCCCTTACTAGTTATAAAACCACAATCGAACATTGAGCTTCACTATTTGCTTTCTCTGTAGCTGCTCTCTCACAGCTAATGTCACTATTCCTGTTAATCCACTGCTTTTGCATCCGTTTCCAACTAAAAATTAAAGAAGCATTTATCTGCTTTAATCTCATCCACCATCCGCTGCTCTTAAAAGGGTCCCTCTGAGTTCGCAGCACCCTTAGGAACGGGCAGCTCCATGAATGCGCACACGCCGCTGATTCATGCTAAGTGATAAATTCACTGCTGGTTTTTGTACTTTGTTCGAAATGCCAAACATCATCTCTGCCCAGCACGTATGCAGCCCCAGATTGTGGGAGCCTTTCTCTTTTTTTCTTTATCAAATCCTTCAAACACCGTCCATCCCCTGTGCAAGCCAGGTGAAGCAGCAAGTCCCTGTCATGGCACAGGTAACGTCGAGTGCCCAGGTACTCAGAAGAGCTTTCTCCCAAATCTTAGCAATGGTGTGGTCTCTCCCCAAAATGAAAGATGGTGTTTTACCCATAAAACACTGACAAATTACCTTTTTGCTTCTCTTTTTTTTTTTTGCATAACTTGTTTAACAGTGCATTGCTCCAGGGCTTAATTGTTATGTGGAATACAGCTGTTTGCAAATTACTATAATATACTTTAAAGAATAATTCCATCTATCCAAGTTAAATAGAAATACTTAAAACCACCAAGTGTTCAGATCTAGCTCTGGTCAGAAAGGAGGCTGTTTTCAGACTGATATTCCTGGCTTTGCTTTCTTGCAAATACTGAATTAGAAGCTATTAAAACCTTCTTCATTTGTTAGTTACAGCTCCAAAGATCTGAAGCACAGCTTCTGAATCTTACTCTGTTCTTCTACTAATTGTTTCCTCAGTTAATTCGACTCCTGGTACCACGCACTGCTCAGTTATCGCTCACCACTCTGGGAGGTCTGGCCCAGTTACACAGCCCTATATAAATGTGAACCTTTGTGAAAGACAGCCAGAGATCCTCACTGTCTCACACCAGAGCTCTGCAAAAGTCCGAGATCATCTGCGTTTAGGGAATTCTAGAAGTCCAAATACGTGTAAAGCTCTTAGCTGAAGGGAGGAGGTGAAAAGAAGAAGAGAGATGAAGGGAAAGATTAAAACAAAACAACAAAAAAAAGGAGAAGAAAGAGACAGAGAACTGGAATCATGGGGAAGATGGACAAAGCAACAGAAGATAAGGGCAAAAAGGTAAAGATGAAGAGAGACAAGAAAATGTGGGATAGACACCTTTAACTCCAACACTCTACGAAGTTTTTACTTGATTAGCAGATCCTTGTAAGAAAGAACGGCACTACAGAAAAGCTAAAAAGAGTTAATTATCTGTCATTGTCATCTGGAGTTTTCAAAGTTTCTATGTATGAAAAGTACACAATGTAAGTGCACAGTTTCAGATAATCATGTAATCAGTGGCTATTTCTAATTAATGTTATTTGAAAAAAAGTAGGCAAATAGTAAAAATAGAAAAAAATAGAAAAAAGTAGGCAAATCCCCCTATCTTCCTTCTCATACCTGAATCACTGATAATGCCCCCACTATTTAATCAACATCATGCTCATTCTACAAAACCTACAAAAATCATTATGAAAATGAGCCTATTTCTGACCATATGTGAAATACGTGGGGCACAGACTCATGTATCTTCCTATAGCTCTCATCTTCTCAGCCTGAGTCCTGCTTTAGGCTGCAAACTGTGTTTTAAAACAGTTTCAGACAGACAGTTGATCACTTGGACATGGCACTAAACTAGCAGCATACACACAAGGAGTCAACTACAGAGCTCTGTTTACTATTGCTACAAGAGCTCAAGAAGAGACGTAGGTGTGAACACACCTTTAATTCTCTGAGATGGCTGAAAGCCCTTCACACTGCACATTGCTTGCACACTCTGCATTTTGAAATACATGACAAAACGGACATAGGCTTTCAAGTCAATCAGTAACACACAATTAAAAAATCCGCATGTCATTTCCAATAGTATCACTGAGTAGACCTCACAAGAGGGAATTTTCAGGTCACAAGCATTATTACCACCAGTGCGTCTAAACACGGGTACCTTTTAAAATATTTTAATCCCTCCTTGAAAACAACATCTGCTTGAAATAGTTTACCTTAGCAACTTTCAGTCACTGGGTGAGGCTTCTTTTACACTATGGTACCTCTGACACCAAAGCTGAGTCTAAACATGTTCACTGACAGCACACTGGCATGCTAGCTTGAGACCAAAACCTGTCTTGTGTGCACCACTTTCCAAGAATAACCCACAACAAAACCAGAAGACAAAATACATGCACTCCACTCTGCTCTTAACAAGCACCACTACAGTGACCAGCCACCATCTCCACACATCTAACTAGATAAAGGCTATCAGAAACCATCACCTTTCTTAAAATCTCAGTTAAAAACAAAAAGAAAACCATTTTCCGTGAACATAACAATATTACCTTTTTAACCTCAAGGAAAATAGCAACCCCAAATATCTATAACGTAAACACAGATATAGGAATAATTCATAATGGACTGTGTTTATAATTAACTTTTTAAAACAGTAATGCTAAAATTTGAATTGCATGAAATATTCTAATTCTGTACTTGTCAATAAATCTTCGTGTGATGCACCTATGTCTAGAGTTCTCTACAGCTCCTCATATTCTACCTATTTAATAAGCTGTTCTCTCTTCTTTATTGCAACAGTAAACATATTCCTCTTCTATTTCTTGTAGAACTGAAAATAAATGGCAAAAAAGTGCTACCAGATTCTAACCTTGATTTGCTATCCATATATAAAGCTACACTCTCTCCTCCATTTTACAGGCAAACACACTACCTTTTTCAATTTTATCTTCTTATGTACCTACGCTCTTACATTAGTCCAAGTACTCATTTTTGTTACTGACAGCAGTATCTATTTTCATTTTGTTGTTGTCAATATTTTAATAAAATCTAAATATAAGAAAAGGAAACTAAAATTTCTATTTACTACCACATTTATATACTATTAGGGAAAAATATCTGGTTTTATTTTAATCTCTTTCATACCAAGATTCATAGCCTAACCACTGAATGTCACCATTAACATCTACATCTATTCTTTATTTCTTCCTAGCTAAGGTAAGTTCAATGGTCTTGTCAATGAAACTTCATTGAAAGCATTTTAAAGAGGAATCATAGAATATCTGGAGTTGGAAGGGAGACCCATAAGGATCGAGTCCAAATCCCAAGTTGTCATCTGATACTTTCATACATGTCATACTTTCATCTGATGGGTGGCTTTCCAGCAGTTAACATAAATTATTGCAACATAAATTATTGTTCAAACATATTTGCTGAAGAAGTTTTACATCTTGAACAGAGTCTTTAAGCACTGAATTCAATATTTAAATATAAATGTACAGAATAAAATTAATTTTCAAATACTACACCTAATACTGTGAAGAAGTCTTCACCTAAGACCACCATGTATTTCTTGGCATCTGTGTTAGCACATTTTTGTAATGACTGGGAAGCCACCCTCCTTTTTCTTGTGAGAGAGAGACTGAGTTTAACTTGAACTATGTGGACAGTTTGGGCTACATATGCAGGGTGATGGGTATAAGCTACTGTTGTAGGCCTAATTAATACATTAATAGAAGAGAACTTCTGTCCTTCAGGACACATGTTGTAACACACAAATCATTTCCTTCCACTTGTCTAGACTGGACTTGGATGTAATTTCCATAAGAGCATTTACGCATACCGTCTTCATCTGTCTGAATAATGGTCTCTTCGCTCTCCTTCCTCCCTTCTGGGTTGGTTAAGATCATTTTGAGGCTGACATTCAAACGTGCTGGGGTGCTTTGGGGTCCATGTCCAAGCAGTCTGCCTTGCTCTCGTTGTGTCCGCAGAAGTAGTGGTAGCATATAGTGACATTGAAAGTGTGGCAACGAGTGATGTTGTAACCCAGAGATTCCCAATCCACAGCAATGTGTCTGGCCCGGATCTCAGCAATCTTCAATGTTTTCGGTGTTCTCATAGGTTCTAAAAAACAGAACATAACAAAGAAAAACATTGGTAACGTTCTTCAACCTTGCACTGAACTGTAAGTGGTAGATGATGCCTCCAGGAATGCGAAAGCAAAGGACACAACCAACAAACACAGAATTTTTACTGAAGAAGTATTATCCTTTGTACAAGTACCCTGAAGGGGAAAAAACCTGCCAGTCTCTGGCTTTTTACATCATTCTACTCTGGCATCTAATTGCAGGTTTCAGTCAGTGATTAAGACTTAGCAACAGTGAGAAAAAGAAAAAGAATTGTTAATTAACAGTGCAGTGATTCAAAGCAATTGAGAATACAGGCAGCAGATGCAAGAAGAGTGACCAAAAGGCCATCCAGCTGTCACTGCTGGCTTCCCTTCTTTTTTCCCTCTACCTTTTTTTATTACCTGTGTAAATTAGATAATACATCATAGTGGTAAAGAGTCAACATTCACTATGCTATGATTTATCATGTCACCAAGCAATGCTGTATAGTAATTATACTAATTACCTTGCTAAGCTAGCAGTTACAAAAACGATGCAGATATTAATGTTTATTATTTTAGTAATGAAGCTATTCATTCAAGCAAAACCCCTCAGAAATATTACCAAAAATGCTTTTGGATATTCCCATTGTATCCTGCTTCTTTCAGATCCTCAAAACTTTGCTTGGACATTGCTCTGAGCAGGTAATCTCTGACCTGCTACCTAAGCTCAGCTGCTCTCCACACATACATTTCCACCAGCAGAGAATGTGATGCTCCCCAAGCTGTCATCAGTCTTTCATTATTTCTCTAGTGCATTCATTCTTCATGCAAGACTAACTTTTATCGTTGAACTTAATTAAAATGATTACACAATGAAAATCACGACCATGACTATATATACTAGATTTTCACTGGAAATATACCAAGGGGATCTTTACATCCTGCTAATACATCTTTCTTCACTGGAGAAAATAAAGCCTGCTGTGGGTACAGCTTCAGCTTCATGTCCTTGCTGGTCTAAGGTCAAAACAGTCAAGATTATTCAAGGAAGAGAAATACAGGATTTCTCTTTCTGGGCATAACAGTTCTTTGTAACTTGCATTTACGAAATGACAGCCTCAACCAGGCTAACAACCAGCCAAAAGCACAGATGGTATATTGAAATAAGGAAATGTGAATCAGTGTAATCTATTCAGCATGCAGTTTGCCAGACAAACTGCAAACATTTAGTTTCAAACATCAAAACAACCAAATTCTAAATATAACATAAAGGTATTCCTAGTTAACATGATTAGTGTTAAGGATTAAAAATTGTGCCTATTTGTTTCTGTGATCTATCCTTCCCTTTCTGGATTTTGAACAAGCATGTTCCCTTTGCCCTTAAGTAGCGATTTATCATATATATGGCGAAAAATACAAATGATTAAGTAGACTTCCTGGGCAGTAGCTTTCTGAACATATTGTATACTGTGACAATAGAGATCTGAAACTGAAAGACAGCACTGAGAAGGTCCTTGAGAGATAAAAGACTTCAAGAGGAGGAGGGAAAAAAGGGGTTTTATAGAGTAAACAATGGCTGGTGCTTCAGCAAGTACAGACAGATGTGAGGCAGCCATTAAAACAAAGCAAAACAGACAAAGTAGCAACACAATAGATCTACTGAAGGAGCTGGTAAGAGTCTTCACAGAATCAGTATTTCCTTGGCTACTGGAAGCACTTAGAAAAAACCCGAACGCACTCAGGTGTCAGAGGAAAAGAACTGCTACACAAGAAAAAAAAAAAAAGTATCAGCCTTTTTCTCACATGAATGACAGTGAAAAATCTAGTTATAAATACTATGATTTAGAGTTTGAGGACTAAAAAAGTAAACATATCCTTCACCAAGGAAGTTTTGTATTATAGGCTGATTTTTCTTTCTAAAATGGAATGATTGTTCTCATTTTAATAATTTCCTCTTTATTCTACTAATCCAGGTTGTGCCTTCAACCACTCGCACCAGAGATGGAATTCAAACCTGAATTTAAAATTTATTTGAGCCTCTAAAATAAACACAACATAATACATGTTGTCTGGCCATGAAGGCTGAAACTATTAGTGTCTGAAGCTGACTAATCAGTAGCAGAAAATGCACTTTATTTTCCTCTTGCTTCTTTCATCACAAGACCAGAACTGCATTCACACTATGCGGTAAGACATTTTCAAAAGAAAATGAAAAAAAAAAAAAAAAAAAAAAAGCTTTGTTAATCTTAAAGAAGAATTATTTTACAATTCTATGCAAATTTTACAAATGTGTCATAGTATCAGAGGAGACACTCAAAAGCATCCTTTATTCACCTGTCAAAAAGGAAAGAATGAAAGACAGAGTGTGATCTCGCTTTCTCACAACTATTCCCTTCTTTGGCAGAAATTAAACAACTTCTGCAATATTGAGATGGTAATTAAAGTCTGCAGAGTCTCTCAACAGCTTTGGTAAACTCTGCCAACTGTCCCACTGCTCCTAAAATGATGCTTTAAAAACACAATTTTACTCTTGCTTCTGGGCAACGTTCATCTCAGGGATCTCTAGAGGTAAAGACCAATTGTTTTAAACTACCACACCACAAAGTCTCCATCTGTAACACCTCAGTAGAAAGCAATCTTCGACTAATTATTTTTCTCAGATAAAACACTACTGAATTTTTGAGTAGACTTCCCAAAAATCTCAGCATCTTATTAAGAATAACTTTGCTCTTGATCGGGGCAAAAAGAAGTGTTCATCTGCCATTTTTCCCTTTCCTCATCACACTTTAGGGTTTGCATGTCACTGAAACATTTCCTTAATCCAACTGGGATTTCATTTCAGTTTATGCATTCTCTTCTGATCTCTGGATACTTTTTCAGTACTGTTAATCCCAGTAAATCAATTCACATTTTGCCTTCCCAGTTGTTGCTTTCCCACCTTTCCTCTTTCAGTCACATCTGGAACTTTTATCCAAAATACAGGGACATTCAAACCCATGACTCCTCACTTCTTTGTTGAATTACTCATGTCAAATCGGCACCCTATGTCAAACAGGGAAGAAATACGGCACGCTTAAAATATCCTTAACCTAAAAGCTGGAGTTTCAATAATAAAGGCAAAAAGCACTTAATATTTTCCAAATATTAATCTACCAATTACCCCTGTGAGACAGGTAAGTGGTGTTAATCCTTTCCTGCGAGACACAAAAAGGTTAATATCTTGTTCAAAGCTACAACGTGACTTACTGCCAGGGCCATAACAAAACTGAATGGCACCCAGCTCCCTGGTCACCAGTGCTCCGGCCACCAGACAGCATCAGCTAGCAGCAGCAATTCAGAGAGCTCATTTACACTCTATTTGCCAATGCGCCCACTGAAATGCTAACTCCACTCCTCAACTCTAGTTCTTTTTTTAAGAGTTTTTTTCAGATTTTCTTAGACCAAGTTTGAAAAAGCATAACAGTGCCCAGACACTAAGTGAGTATCTGAGCATAAGGACAAGTTATTTGAAAAACATAGTTTGGCTTACTTGTTTTGAAAGCTTTCTGGATTGAGAACTTTGAATTTGAGCGAAACAGCATATTTTTTCCATTGAATCTTGTATTTAAACTTAAAATTTTGGGGAGAAGGTATTAATAATTTATTTTTTCAAGCCTTTTTCTCCAGCAGAAAACGTATTTAACACTGGTGGCAGTTCCTTGTGATGACAGCAGAAAGTTCTTAGGGCTTCTGACGTTGCAGGAACTGTATCAAGGTCTTAAACATGAACATCCTGAGTGGCAGAGTCGTGTCTTCCAATAGAAATATGGCAAAAAGGCATACGGATGATTTGGTGGTGGTGGCAGGGTTGACCTTTATATCCTCCTGAGTCCCTCTGCTGAGGGCAGGCTCCCTTCTGCCAGACCCTTCCTGCCCACGGGGTGCTGCCACGACCTCCACCCCATTCCCACCTCTGCTTGCAGCCAGATTATCTGGTTATACCTTTGCTCTCAATGCCCAGCAATACCCAACTCTGTTCTCTTCCTCCTCATCACCCTCCCTTTACCTCTTGGCAAATGAATACTACCAAGCTGACTTAGATCCATCATCTGATCTTTTTACTCTCACTGAACCATTTAAAAGCAGAGGTACTGGGAGAATATCAAAAGAACAGAAAAAACGGAGTAATAAGAGAGATCTCTGCACTTATATAGATTACTAAGTTCTCAATCCTTCTCCAGAAACTGCATTAAGTAAAAGAATTACATGCACGTGGCACTCACTTGCAACAATTCATGGATCAAGAAGATTTAACCCAACTTCATGGATAAAATAAAGAACAGCTTTAGTAATTCTCCAATGGTTAATAATCCAGGGATAGATGGCAAAAGAGACTGAACCTGTTGACCCTATACCACCTCTCAACTGCAGGATGATTTAATAAGACGCTCCAGATAACAGATAAAATGAAATTCAATTTTCTTTAGTGCTTGATAAGCAACACATGATATGACAGGTCAATATTGGAGCCTCTTTGTAGAGATTATTTTTACTTACACAAAGATGGCAATGAAAACAAAAGCCTTCACAGTTGCAGAAGCAGCAAGGTGAGAGCATACATTTCCTCGGAACCCATTTTTAATGATACAACTTATTACCCTGCTGTCAATCAGAGAAAAACAGATGTCCCAAAGTGTTGAGAAAAATCCCATAAAACAAAGCTAGTAAAGCATGACAAGTCCTTTGCTTTTGCTGCCTTTCCTCAGAAATCCTAAATGTTGATTGCAGGACACAGTTTCATTTCCATTTACCTGGCAGAAGAGGGGGAATTACATTTTCTGACCAGCAGACAGAACTCACATTTGTTTGCATGAAATGGAAAACAATCAGACCAATTTTGAAGCACAAACATTTCAGATAAAGACAGTGCATCTCCAACACCACCATATACCGTCTAGATAGTGTCTGTGTATACAATTCTTTAATCGGGGTTGGCTTTCGTATCTTTCCTCCCCCTTGAACTCTTTCTGGTCGGGCATTACACTGAGGAGCTGACTTCAAATTTCTAATTTAACCACACTGACTGAAATTCATATCAAGTTTTAGAGTGACCGAGGTCACCTTCACTGGTGACACAGAAGGCGAAAACTAGCTGGACTTGGAAGCTGATACAATGCATAAATTTGCGTGAAGTTTGAGGGAACTGTGAAGAGATGTGGGGCTTATATTCAATAAAAACTCTGACATACAAAAGTAAATGTATTGCAATTGTTAAAAAAGTAGAGTACCTTTGGCTTAAGATAGCAACCCTGTAATTTAAAGCACCGTGTTTCTGACAGAGGCTCCTTTAATTATCTTGCCCTTACATTTTAAAACAAAAATGGCATAGAAAAAAAAAGTCCTCATTTTTGTTCTAATTTTCTCAGTCTGACAGCCACTGGAATTCCCCAGACTTTTCTTTATGAGAACTGGAGCCTCTGTCCTGTGGCTTCTCCTGACCTTTCCAAGATAGGTCTCTGCTTGGCATGTGGGACATAAAAGAAGATTATTCTAAGATGTCACTCTGGCTCCTGCTGGTTCCTCAGTTCATGCAAGGTCCTACAAAAACAAAATGTTCCCAAAATGGGAAAAAAAAAAAAAAAAATTACAGTCCTGCTGCTGTAAAGAATTCTTCTAAAAAGACCCCTGATATGAGCATGGAAGAATGGTATGAGTGAAAACCACTGGAGGAAATACAACCCAAACCAGAATAGCTGTCAAATGTGCAGTAAGAAAACAATAAACAAAGGTTCTTCACTGGTTCATTTCAGTTCCATTACTCTCAATTATTACTTTTGTTATTAGTGAGCAATGAATCATGTAGAAAGGTTTTATATAGATACTAAATTCCCTCACATCATAAACTTGGTTAAGACTGCTGTATACAAAATTAGCGCTCATTGAAAAGGACTGGACTAGAGTTACACATTTCAGCAGGCAACCAAAGTTTGAGCAGGAATTACAGGCATTGACTATCATCACTTCTGTATTTCTGTGGGTGATGTGCTGCCTGTCAAAGGAGCATCCTTTACTGAAGTTATGAACAAAGCCCTATGTCCTAGAATATCCATGATGAAACCCCTGTGTTTCAAGGATTATTAATCTACAAATCCAAAATAATTTCATTCAGACTAACTCCCTAAGGAACAGAAGCCACACCTCAAGTCCCTAAATTTCACCACAGGTCCTGTGTGGAGAACGTATACTGAGGAGAACCTGCTGAGGTCTGATGAGGGATGCCTAAGTGACCTCTTTGCGAGGGGCTACCTACAACTGTGCAATCTGAAACTAGATACAGCTCTTGGCAGAATTTAATCTGTCTGAATATGGCTCTAGTGCTGGAGAAACTTAATAGCCATAGAACTTTAAAAGCAAAGCATGTTTCTTTAGGAGCTTCTAGAGAAAAGAGAACTTCCAACAAAGCTGACATAAGAATATATGTTATTTAACAACATGATGATAACACAGGAAGACCCAATTTGTTCAGACATCCCAAGAATGTCATGCATTTCAGTCTGATTTCCTTGAACCAGTCTGTCTTTATGACAGAATAATTCTTGTCAATTCTATTCAAGTTCCTAGCCTGTAACTCTGGTAGATTTTTGACCATTTCTAAGTAGAGTTAAAGGCCAGCTTACAGTTAAAGGCAAAAATCAATTAACAGCGCTGGCCTCAATCCTTTAACTACTTAATGGTAGTTCATGAACTACTTAGTTTCAGGCAGGAACTCCTTCCTACCTACTTATGTGTATACCAAGCCAAACCCACACAACATCGTATTACTAACTGGATGAATATAGACTTTTCGTAAGTTATTGAAATAAGTTACTACTCCAGATATCCCAGTGTTGGAGTATCTGCAATGCCTCATACTCAGAACATACGAAAACCACGACACCTGCCATGTATGTAAATACCGGTTGGGAAGTCTAACTGAGGTACTAATTTTTTTTTAATTTCTTTTTTCAAATTGTTTTCCATGTCTGCATTTTAGAGGCCTGACTAGGCAACCAAATTTGAAAACTGAGGCCTTCAATCTTTTTAAACTTAGAAGCATTAAGAAATAGTGAACATCAAAGAAAGAGAATTCAAATGAAGTAGAAAAGTCAGAAAATTTGACATAATTTCAGTTCAGACAGAAAATGAAAAATTAACAGCTATGTATGCCCCCAATAAAGATCTAAAGCATCACTGGGCATCTCCTTTTTCAGAGGTGTAACAAATACGGGATACAAAATGAATACGGGTGCAAACACAAACAGAACCCACTTTGTTTACATTAGTGTGTCCACCTATTTGTCATGTGAAATATGAACCCAGAATAAATGAAACAATGACATCTATACTGTACTGGCACTACAGATTTATTTCGTTACAAACAAAGGTTATAATGCAATTGCATGAAAATCTATGAGCTTTTTCTCTTCACTTCATCTAGTGGCTGACTTATTAAGCCAGCTTACAAATTTCTTATTGACCACATACCTCAGGGAGCTGAAGAAAACATCTGAATTATTACATAAATAATCAGCTGTACTATAGTAGTTTCAGTAGCAATGAGGGGATATTCAATAGATTTTTAGGGTGTATCTTTCTTGATGCAAAATATAGCTGTCCCTGCTTCAGTGGTAAAGAGATGAAGTATAACTGCACTACTGACAATTATTTGCCCATTCCCTCTTGATAGTATGTTTATTCTATTGCCTCCATGCATGATTAACAGTTTGTGCATCCTTAGCATGTAATCGATAGCTGTGAAGTCTTGTATTAGCTTTAGAGATTAGACATCCCTTGATAATAAATTCCATTGATCTTCCCACTTTAGCTTAGCTGCAGAAATCCACTTTTTGTTCCTTTTATTTTCCTCTGAGTTTAAATTAAAAGGAGATAAATAGTCTAGAAGGAGAGAGGAAACGCTGGCATGACCTCTTTAACTTCATTCCTCCAGATGAACAAAACCTATCTGGTGGTGTAAAGCATGAATCAGCATGCCAAGAGGGATCAGACTGCAAGAGTAAACAGAGGCAAAGCCTGACACTGCAAAATTCCTAGGAAATCTGTCCAGGACTGCAATAGTGAAGATTAATTGTGTAAAGTCAATTACAAAATTGATAGTGATGGGAGAAAAAATGAACCTTTGATTTACATATTAGTGGCATAGTTATATTAAATCAGAATGGAAGACTCATCATCTAAACCAGACAGAATTATATTATAAAGAATATATTAAAAGAGAATATACAATTCGAATTTACACACACAGGTATACCGTCTTTACCCACCTTAACAGTGAAACTAACCAGTCAACACTATGAAGAAAGCATTCACAAACATTTATTTGAATATAAATCACCAGTTTGCTTAGATGATACATTTTTCATTTCTCTCCAGTGCACATTCATAAACATCTTTTTACGGTTTTGTTTACAGATAGTATATTTGGGAGCTTAGGATGTTATGAGTATTATGCAAAATATCTAAGTTGGAGTTGTGTGAACAAGCAAAACAAAGAGTTTTCTATGGATACCATTAAAGCTTCAGTTCCTTTCCCCTGTACATAAAAATTTTGTTCCTCCAAGTCAGGCAGCATAGGTATCACCATACGAAATGAAGTGACCGGATGTGGAACGCAGTCTATAATAAATAAATATTTATTTATTTACTACAGAAGACAGACTCAGACTGTGAATACAGCTAGTGCCACGTTTCTACTTCTGATGACTAAGAATTGAAAACTGCAAGCAGCAATCACGGTACTCACTTAAAAATTTTACATACATGTGTGCGTCTAGACGCACATACACAGAGATACTTGCGCACGTGTGTGCATAGACATGCATTTCCCCACATGCAGATATAAAACACCCATCAAAATACATCCTCTCTCTCTGCACACCTACCGAAACGCTCTTAATCTGATTTGCCCCCATTCCGATTTCACCCTGTCCGGCTCCTGTAGCCCCTGGGGCCACGGCTGAAACCACCCACCCTCCAGCCCACCCCCTGTGACCAGCAAAGCCTGGAATTCCCATCTGGCCGGCAGGCCACAGACCTGCCCTTCCAACGCTGCGTCTGTGTGCTAAACCCGAGTGATAGCTGTACGTTGCACTTCGCTCTGCCCCCGCCCCTTTCACAAAATCAATATATGCCAATATATATACCATACTCTGTATCTCTCCTACAGTGATATACATGTCGTAGAACGCATACGATAAGCCTTGGTGAAACAAAACTTCATGAAGTGGCTTAAACACAGAAATGATACTGTGTCATCTGTTGTCTGTCTCTTGTCCTGCCAATTAAACAATTCTGGGGTTTTTGTCTGTGGAGTTTTTTTTTGTTTGTTTGTTTTTTTACACCAAATGTCCAAATTTGGGGCTTCTATTGGACAGAAAAATTTTCCTTGACCACTTGGAAATGTATTTATTAAATTGGCTTCATTTTCTTCATTGGTTCACATAAAGCTAAGTACACAAGTTGAAAATACAGGAAAGCTTGTTTTCCTCATAAATGCAGGAAAAACTAACACAGGTGGGAAAAAAAGAGTTCATCTGACATCAAAATCTTATAGAAAATCAGAAATAGTTTTCAAAGGTACTTAGAATTATAAAAAAGCTGTTAAGGTGGCAAACAGGCAAATTCTTTTTTAAGTTAGATACCTGATCACCATGGATTTTTACCACCTTTGAATTTCAATGAAACTTTGTTACTTAAGTCACTCAGCCACCTGCAAAAACCTGACTAAACACAGCTCCAAAACTTCTCAATCTATTCTTCAATGACCAATGCCAAGTAACTATCAAAATGTAGTATCTGTCCCTATGCAAGGAATCCTTTTTCCTTATGCCTCCAGAACACCTTAAGCTGCTAGTTCTTTGCAAATATTTTATACAACAAAAAACTTTCTGTGCATTTTAAGCAACCTGATTTCTATTGAACTATCCCTTGAGGCACCTATGAGAAAAAACCCATGTATTCTTGAGTAAACGGGCAAAGCACTGTTTACAATTTGCTAATGGAACAGACGTGAAATATTCATTATAAAATACAGTCCGACATTGTTAGTTTTCAGAGGAGTTGGGGTTTTTTGGTTTTGGTTGGTTTGTTTGTTTTTTTCCCCTGAAAAGTTCTTTAAAATGTTTTCAGAAAGGATAGTAAGGCATATTTGCTTTTTATGTCGACTTGTGCTGCCTGGGCAGAATTCACGTTGTATCAATGCTCTTTCCTACCACCACTTGGCTGCAAAGGTTCACAAGGCCATTTTGGGAACTGGGACCTAACCCTGCAGACCTTTTGCTCCTGGAGCTGCCAGTACTCAAAAGGAGCAGAGCCCTGCAGAAGTGAGCTCCGGAACATCTCTTCTCCACTGCGGAACAGGGTCCTTGTGACAAAGACTGCAAAAGCAAAAATGCCTCGCTTCCAAACGGAGGCACTGGCAAGCTGGGGAAGTGCTTTCTAAAACAGGCTGTGAAATCTAAATAATATATTTCTATTTAACATTTAGCTGCGTGGAATACTATAAAGAAATTGCCCTGCTGCTTTACGTTCAGCCAGCTAGTGTTTCACAGAGCTATTGTTTCCTGTCCAAGCAGAAACTTAGTAAACATAAAATAACTCACCCTACAGTGAAACAGGGTAATTTATTTTAGAAATAATTTTCTCTTTGCAAACTTCCTCTGAACACTTCTGGTTTATTTCATGATCCCAAGACACAAAAATGCTCCTGAAAAATGATCCCAGAATATTTTAAGTCCACAGTAAAGCTGGATGAGTGGTAACTGAAAAAGCTGGCAAACCCAGCAGCTTACTGGAAGCAGCAAAAGAAAAATAAATTTGGATGCTGTCAATAGTAACGTATTCTCCTTTTAAAATGAGGTGTTTTTTTCTAAGTTGTGATTAACTAATGGGCAATTGATCTTGCCTTATACAGAACAGACGGTGCAAAACCAGCAAACCTAGTTTTCATTCATATGCAAACGTAAAGGATTAGTTCTTCACTTGCAGAAGTCCCCACTCTTTACTATATGTTTTCGTATTCAAGATACCCATCTAGAGATGTGTCTAGTTCAAGCTGCCAATCATATTCAATAATTTTGCCACGTTTTGAATTTCAAAAAGATACTGTACTAGCACAGTTGTCTTGGCTTCACCGTTACTGCAAAGCAACTGCTGACGTGCTACTCCGACGAGCACTACTGCAACAGTCACCCAAGAGAGTGTCAATCATGCCTGCTGCGTAAGTGGAGCATTAAATTATTTTTTTTATGCCTATGTTGTACATGCTGAATCACTGTCATCATACAATCACAACAGAATACAAAAAGGAAAGGCAGCCAATTAATCAAATCAAGGCCACACAGGCGAAAGCAGTATTAATTTGGAAGTGCAGGCTAATTGCTGGACACCAGCATTATGTCACTTAAACCAGATTTATTGCTGAATGTAATAAATGCTTAAGAATAAAAAGAACAACAATATCTTCCTCCCAACTTATTACTGAAAAGCTTTAGAAGTCTCCTGAGTGTCTGTTAGGCAATTTTAGAGCTAGCTTCTCTTGTGTAATTTTTTTTTTTCAACACCTCATCTAACTGTTAACCTTTTGGTGACCGGCACAATGAGCACACATGCAATCTACTACCATCCCCTCTTGTTACCACAATCAACCCACTAGCTCATAACCTATATCGACAACCATGATAATCTGAATGAATAAAAATCTTCTGTATAATGTCCAGAAACATAAAATTCATCAGAGTTGGTTTGAAGACTGTTACGACTGGTAATGTGTCCTGGTTTCAATTGGGATAGAGTTAGTTTTCTTCCTGATAGCTGGTATAAAGCTGTGTCTTGGATTGGGGATGAAAATAATGTTGATAACGTGCTGATATTTTTGGGTTGTTGCTAAGGAGTCAAGGACAGTCCAGCTTCTCGCGCTGGCCTGCAGCGAGCAGGCTGGGGGTGCACGGGGAGCTGGGAGGGGACACAGCCGGGACAGCTGGCCCAGCCTGGCCACAGGGATATTCCATACCATATAACGTCATGATCAGTATATAAAGCTGGGGTGAAGAAGGAGGAAGGGGTGGGGGAAACGTTGGGAGTGATGGCATCCGTCTTCCCAAGTAACCATTACGCGTGATGAAGCCCTGCTTCCCTGGGGATGGCTGAGCACCTGCCTGCCCGTGGGGAGAGGTGAATGAATTCCTTGTTCTGCTTTGCTTGTGTGCGCGGCTTTTGCTTTACCTGTTAAACTGTCTTTATCTCAAACCATGAGTTTCCTCAGTTTTACTCTTCCAATTCTCTCCCTCGTCCCACCGTGGGGGAGTGAGCGAGTGGCTGCGTGGGGCTGAGTTGCCGGCTGGGGCTAAACCACGATGTAATGAAATTATTTTTTTATTTACATTCCATATATACCTGATTCTTGACAGCTTCTGTATTCCCTTTTGTGGTCATTCATACTCATACCCATTCATACCAGGTAGTGGTGCCAGTCTTAATCTCCCACTGTCCATGTTCTCCGTAACAATCCTACCCCTTTCTCCTTAATTTGAACCTTAATGTTATGGCAGCTCTTGCCTTCCTAAGTTCACCTGCTACTTTAACATGTAGGCAAAATCATAATGTTATTATTAATTTGAGGTGTAACAACAACAGGAAAAAAAGCCAAGCACATGCTTGCCTTGCCCAGCAGCCCTTCCCTTGTTGCTTTTAACTTGCATACCTGGAAGACAGATTGAATCACAGCATCATAGAACAATTCAGCTTGGAAGGGACCTCTGCCCGCCACGTAACCCAACCTCCTGCTCAAAGCAATTATATCAGGTTGCTCAGGAACTCGTCCAGGCTATTTCTGAGTATCTCCAAGGAGAGAGATTCTACATCCTCTCAGGACAGCAGGCATGGAAGATACATAGGAGATATAAATGCAACTTCAAGGCTTGAGCTGATTTCTAACTCGTTGTGTTTGGAACAAGACAGAGAAGCAGAGAATTCTGCAATTGCCTAAAAATCCTCAGAAATTTTTTAATCTTGATTCACAGCATCTGGCACTGACCTCTGTTAGATAGCAAGACTGCAAGCACTTCACTTAAATTTCACCTTGCTTCGTGTATAACTTTGCAGTTTGCAGAATATCAGAAGCATTGCTTCCTACAAAAATATTATTTTTAACTTCAGTATTTAAGTTAAATGTGGAAAAAAAATGTTGAACAGAAAAATTCAGCTCTCCTCTTTGCAAACCACATGATGCTAGAGAACAGAATGGATTGATCTACTGTCCTCTACTCTGCGTATTTTCCACCATTATTTAGAGATGTTTAGCAAGGGGCATCTTGCTAGAAGTGGATTGGGGCTGTCCTGTTTAAGAACTTTTAGGTTGCTATAGACATCTACTAAAAATTTGTTGCTGGGTGTTTTGTTTTGAGGGATTGGCTTGGCTTTTACTTCTACTGGACATTATAATAGAAGCCAAAACCAGAACCCAACCATCACAAGTGTGCAGTGATGCATCTAAGTACATTGCCTTTGCTTCTTAATGAAATTAGAGAGAGATGGGGAAGGCCAACAGTTTAAATCTGAACGTACTGGGCACAGAAGCCAATGTTTTGGCATCTAGACAAAAATCATAGAAGATAATAGAACCATGCAATAGTTTGGGTTTTAACCTTTAAAGGTTATCTAGTCCAACACCCCTGCAATGAGGGGGGCCATCTTCAGGGCCATCTTCAACTAGACCAGGCTGCTCAGAGTCCTGTCCAACCTGACCTGGAATGTTTCCAGGGATGGGGCATCCACTACCTCTCTCGGCAACCCGTGTCAGCGTTTCACCACTCTCATTGTGAAAAATGTCCTCCTTAGATCTAGTTCAAATCTGCCCTCTTTCAGTTTAAAACCATTACCCCTTGTCCTATTGCAACAGGCCCCGATAAAAAGTCTGTCCCCAATTTTCTTATAGGCCCCCTTGAAGTACTGGAAGGCTGCAAGAAGGTCTTCCCGAAGCCTTCTCTTCTTCAGGCTGAACCACCCCAATTCTCTCAGCCTGTCCTCACAGGAGAGGAGTTCCATCCCTCTGATCATTTTTGTGGCCCTCCTCTGGACCCGCTCCAACAGGTCCATGTCTTTCCTGTGCTGAGGGCTCCAGAGCTGGACACACTACTCCAGGTGGGGTCTCAGCAGAGTGGAGTAGAGAGGCAGAATCGCCTCCCTTGACCTGCTGGCCACGTTTCTTTGGATGCAGCTGAGGGTGCACTCCATCCCACTGTCTACGTCACTGATGAAGATATCAAACAGTACTGGTTCCAACACAGACCCCTGAGGGACATCACTCCTCACCAATCTCTATCTGGACATTGAGCTGTTGACCACTGCCCTCTGGACCATCCAATTGATTCCTCATCCACTGAACAGTCCACCCATCAAATCCATATCTCTCCTATTTAGAGAGAAGGATGTTGTGGGGGACCGTGTCAAAGGCCTTCCAGAAGTCCAGATAGACGACACCCATAGCTCTTCCCTTGTCCACTGATGTGCTCACTCCATCATAGAAGGCCAGTAGGTTGGTCAGGCAGGACTTGCTTTTGGTGAAGTCATGCTGACTGTCTGGAATGACCTCCCTGTCGCCTTAGCAGAGCTTCTAGGAGGATCTGTTCCGTGATCTTCCCAGGCACAGAGGTGAGGCTGACGGGTCGGTAGTTCCCAGGGTCCTCCTTGCTAACATTTTAAAAAATGGGCGCAATGTTTCTCTTTTTCCAGTCTCCAGGGGACTTCACCTGACTGCCAGGACTTTTCAAGTATCATGCATATCAGAGTCTTGGAAGAAACTGACTGATATCCTTATGCTTTTCTCATCTGTACTGCCATTGTAATCACCAGTATGATTAATGACATTTATGCTTTCAGTTTCTATTCTAACTGCTATAGTACCATGATAGTGCAGTGCTCTTTTCAGCGTTACAACAAAATGAGTGATCTGTACTAACTGGTTTTGAGCGAAGGCTTTATACAGCGATTGAAGAAGCTGATAGAATATATGTTTTTCACAGCTAAGCATTTAAATCAAGCCAGTTAATGAGAGGGTGAGCTGGTTTATTTAATAATGACGTCTATCATCAGATATTTCTGTTAGGGCTGCAAGACTGGCTTATCTAAGAGACACATAGTCTGCAGGAAAAGAAGCATATTCACTGAAAAGAGGGAGCACAGGTTGTATTTCAAGCATAACTACTGAATGGTTTCAGAGAAAAAGTTACCACAGCTATAGAAATTTCTAAGCAAAGAATGTAATCCATCCTCTGCTTGCAGTTTGGCTCCTGAGGAATGTGTCCCTCAAGAAACACGTCCAATAGGCATTCATCCCAAAGGGACAACAGACTGCTTGTCTTCTTTTGGATACAAATGCTACTGCCTAATTAAAGCAGTGTACAAAATGAAGTTTCCTTCATTTGCTGAAGAGTTTGGTGGGGTTTTTTTAAGCTACTCTCCATTTAAATTCAGCTATTTTTTTCTAGACACAAAAGTCCTCAAGGAAATTTGAAATGTCTGGCTGGTTTCTTTGTTGTTGCTGGCTCTGAGCTCTCATTCTTGCCTAGCTATCTTGATCAGGCCATGACTGAGTAGCGTGCTAGGAAAACTGCTATCTATCTTAGAAAGGATCCAAAATACTCCAAGTTGCTTTTAATTATTTTTATCATGATTAATAGATCCTACAGCAATTCAAATTTACCTAAATATAAAATGTCAGAAGAGGAAGTTATCCATAGACTTGTAAGAAATTAATTTAAATTAAATAGCCCACAAAAGTCGTTGGAAACAGTGTTTTATGCATCCTGCTGTTTCTCAACACAGTGGTTGAGAAGCGCAATTCCAGCAATCAGCATTTGAGAAGGACATGTAATAAAGCCAAAAGATACCAGATTATATTGACAACAAAATGATACTAACTCCTTGGAAAGGTAAGTGAAGTTGTAAAATTTGTGTTACCCTCTTCTCCATCTGAGTATGAAAATCCAACAACTTCAATTTCCTTAACATTCCTTGAAAAAAAGACAAGAGGATGAGAAATCATTTTAATGCCACTGTTATGAAGTAAAAACAAATGACAGAGCTGCAGCGACGATTACAATTATGACTATGCTTTGGTACTGCACAGCTGATAATATCCTAGCATTATGTGGCTTGTGCTACTTCTTGAGTTCAATTTCCTTCAGATAATGTGTTTGGATAATATGCCTCTGGTGAAACCAGTAACTGAATCCAGGGGCAATACCTCAAGGAGTTATAATTTATGGCAATTGTCTGTTCCCACCACTTTTCTCAGTAATTTGTTCCAATGATTAATAGCTTCACTGTTAAAGATAAATAAGTGTGCCTTACTTCTAATTTGAATGAGCCTGACCTCAGCATGCAGCCATTTCGGGTTCTTACATTTTTCATCCTCTAGAGGAAAGAGGCCTTTTGTATCCCATATTATTTTTTCCCTACACACCTTTCACCTTCTCTCTGATAGACTTAAGTGATTGAGATTTTTAAGTCACCTACTTTAAGACTACATCCTAAGCCATGACACTTTTTGCAGCACTTTCCTCCATTCCTCCCAAATCTTAATCTGTGTGTTGAAAGCACAGACACCAGATATGCACTCAGTGTATCAATATTGCTCGTACCCACAAAATCCCATCTTTCCTCCTAGCTATGACCCTCTTTTTTCTCATAGCACTACACAAAAACTATTGCTGACTGCTCACCTACATCCCCCAAAATTCTTTTTGGGTTTCTGTACTACTTCTTCCAAATACATGCATTTATTTACATTTTCGTGTAGACAGTAAGCCATATTATCTATACTATCTCTACTTTAAAATATCAGAGGAGGGGGAAACGCAAAACTTAAATCCAAAATTTATATCTCAAAGCAAGTACAAAATTCTAACAAGCATGATGCCATAAACTTACATAGTGAGCTATCTCACCTTTGCAGATTCTCACTTCACAGCTCAAAATTTTGCAAACAAAAGATGCAAAAGATTAAAGGTAAACACAACAGGCTAAAGTGAAAGGTGGTAAACCTTAACTGCAAACACCTTTACTAATTAACTTTACTCATCACCCCAAATGAAGACAATGTACACACACAGTTGCCTGAATTAAAATATGACTATTATGTCATATTATCAACACAGAGAAAAAGAAAACAAAGCCAAAAAAACGCAGCAGGAGAGAGGGTTATGCTGTCTCCCTATATAAACAACACAAAAAAAGAAGTCATGCTTGACTGCAAAAAACAATCATACAATTTTTTCTTAAAGACTGTCATCTCACTGAAAGTCACTAAAGTTTCCCCAAGGACAACTTGAATTAGAGTCAGAGGCCAAACGTAAAGACACCCCTCTGAAACCTAATCCTCTTGCCCATTTAAAATGCTCCTGCAGCTTCTGGTCAGGAAAACACACCACTGGGATTGCACTGGCAGTTTTGCTTGTTTTTCTTTACTGTTTTCAAAACCAAAGAACTCAAATATCTGAACAAGCATCAATACAACTAAAATAAAAGCAGATGGGTTCAGCCAGTCTTCTCCTTTTGCCACTCTGTATCAGATCTTTTCCCTTCCAAAATACTATCTTCCGGCATTATCAACATAAGAGTGTTTAAAAGACAAAAACGCATTAGAAATTTAAGTGCTACTTCTGTGGGTTTATATGAAAGGAGATTCCTAGTTTCCTTTCCACCATCCTTCTGAGACACTCCTGTCCAGGCATGGATTTAGGTGTAAGAATGAACCCCGTGTCTTTTCAGACTTAGATTAAGCCTGAAAGCATAGCACAGGCAAAAGGAGAGCCGTTAACCTTGTAAGTTTATAACCACAAGTCACTTTGCAGAGTACCACTAGTGTTCAGAGACACCTCGTTTCGTGATAAAGGGCAGTTAACACCTGTAAAGTAATTATATCTACCAAATGTTGCTGGCCTGAACCAGTGCCCCATAAGAACCAGCCAAATTCGTTCATAAATTAGCTCTGCAGAAAAATTTACGCAGTAAGTAATTAGAGCAAGGCAAGCATTTATACATCATCTGGATAAAAACAAAAAAGCCTTAATTCAGAAAACCATTTTACCAGAGTCTTTGTCCCTCACAGAACAAGAACGGCTCAGGGTTTTTCTGGACATGCCCGACAGCTCGCTGGGGTCTCCAGCAGACTCCATGCCCCTGCTGTCTCTTCACTTTCTCCTTAAACACTCCTCTTCCCCACCCGGCTCCCTTAATCCCTGTACTCCAAAAAAGTTCCATCTTAAAGGCTCAGATGTGTTGAATTCTCCTATCACAGCTGACAAATATTTCCCTGCTCTTGATTTGATATAACAATACCATCAGCAACTCCAAATACAGACACAGCAATTCCAGATACTTGTGTCCCACACCAAGGGAAAAATCGAAGGTATTTTGCATTTTATTACTTGCAGACAAGAGAAACAGAACTGAAGCGCTCACTGTGAACATAAAAACGTCACAACATGTGTTTGTAGTCTTTAAAACAATCAGAAAAGCATTTTAAAAATCAGAATTAATGTACTTCACACTCTCTACCTTCTCTCCACCAGTGGCAGGACCTCTCCTACCTTCTCTGTGTTTCCCAGGTTTCGACCTGAATGGGGCATCCCTGACAAGCTCATGTCTTGTATGGACAAAACCAGACAGGACGCAACGCCACCCTAAATTACGACTGAGATGCCAGTCTCCCATGCCCCTCTGTCTACCTCTCTTCCACGTCAAAATGAGACGTCCTAACAGAGGACACATCTCGGGTCCAGTCTTAGGCCTACGCTGCGTGAAGGAGTGAGTTGCCTCCTCATCCATTTTCCTTTAGTCTTGCAATTGAATACTATAAATCAATAAACAAGC
This sequence comes from Phaethon lepturus, assembly GCF_000687285.1. Lineage (NCBI taxonomy): Eukaryota > Metazoa > Chordata > Aves > Phaethontiformes > Phaethontidae > Phaethon > Phaethon lepturus. Next base: position 153,197 of record NW_010509818.1, read on the forward strand.
TGTTACATTAGTTTAACTTTTTTTTTTTGTCAAGACATTAGATGCTGAATTAACTAAGCCTTAAATAAAACAGGACTCCAGCAGAGAAAATTTCACAGTCTGATTTGAATTAACATAGTCAAAAAATTCCATGAGTGTACCGTCTTCTACTTTACACTAGGAGCTGAAACCTGAGTAAATCAAGACAAAAATTCCAATAACAGCATACTACAAACTTTCCAAACACCTCAAGGAAAATCCTGTAAGTTATGGTGATGGCTAATTCATAACACAGTATACAAGTACTTTAAATTATTCTTTGTACTTTATTTCTCCCCCACCTTTGAACTTCATTTCTTGATACACTGATAAACAACTAGCCTTTAAACAGCAGCTTTTATAATTCCTCTATAGATAATCAGTATATTCAACAGTTATTATCCCATTTCAGAATCAACTTCTTGCCATATGAAGGCGAGATATATATTTCCATTTGTATCTTTCAGCTGTTTAACACGTGTCGCATGTCACGGTTACCAAATGTCCTGAAAAGCCTCCTCTGACCCACTGTTCTATTTGTCCCTGGCAATATCAACCCCCCGTTTTGTGTACAAACACTGTGCAGTTAGCTTCCTTTGCAGGTATGTTATACATGGGGTAACTCAGTAAATAAGGAAAACATCAGAACGACTTCTTTTCTGCCCGCAAACACACAGAACAAAATAATACTTTGTAAAAAGGATATTTCGATAAGAAAAATCTAAAGTTTTTCACAAACGCGAACAGAAGTTTTGTAGTAGCAACAATGCACAGCATAGACATAGCAATTCTTATTAAATAATCATTACAGAAAATTCATTAATTCCTTGTAATAGTGCCAGAATTAATAAATCACTCTTAAAGCCCCAATATTCTATTTCTAAAACTGGTTATGTTTTGCTAGCCAATTCTGTCTCTGAGTATCAGTCCAATAAACCCAAACAAAGAGAAGGCTTAACGCTATTTTCTATGGCAAGGAATCTCCACCTAAACTATTTTTTAAAAAAATAATTAGTGGAATTATGAAACAAGTAAAACTACAATCCACAGAAGACAAATACTCCAGTTAAGGATACACGGAATTGAAAATTAGTAAAGTGCTTCCTAACCCTGAAAGTGGGTTCAGC
>NW_010509818.1:154372-156650 GCF_000687285.1 Phaethon lepturus
TAAAACAGTAGGAAGCGATTGTCACTTAGCACTGAATTACACAGCAATCCAAGTTGCTTAAACCAAGCTTTAATCGGTTAGTTCTACTGTGTACCCACTGCATAATGAACCATCCGCCCTCAACAGTTTATTATCACTTATGATAATAAATAAGTAAAGCAACCCAAATATTTATATTTGATACTCTCATAACAGAAAAAAGGGGGAAAAAGTTGTATATACTTTTAATTTTTTCTGGACTTTAGAATGCACGTAGCATATTTTGTTTTAAATTAATTTCTTCAATTTTTCCTTTTATTTCATATTGCCCTATACTTTGAGCCTTTGTAGTACATAATACACAATTCTTTCCCTTCCCTCAACCATATGGAATCAAGTCCACAGCATTATTTTATTTTTGCACATATGACACTTCTGTAAGAAATAGCAAACTATCAACAATCCTGTTTGCCTCTTGCCTTGTAAGTCAAGCAGCATTTGTCAAAACTGTTCCAGGAAGATCTAATTCTGTATGCTCAGGACAGCCTTTTAGTTTGGAAGTATGTCATGTTATAAAACCACTGCAGTGTAGACTGCCTTTTTGCTGAAGTGGTACATTTCCATGTTCTTTACTCAGAATAAAAATTGAAAAAAATATTTTTTGAAGGTTATAAAAGACAGAAATTAAGATAAAACCAGCTCATACATTCAGAGATTTCGAAACTGTTAAAAATACATAATCAGAGATGGAAGAGATGAAACATCTGCTGTGGTGATAGAGGGACTCAAAGTGATTGAACAAGCAAGAGCAACAAACCCACAAAGTGAAAAAAAGAAAGCTTTTACATTCCTTTCGCACAGCATTTGTTTTGCATTTGATATTTACTTCCCAGCTACTCCACGTGAACAATGATTAAATAAAAGCCTTCACGTCTGATATGCCACGAAGCTGCTACAATTACTCGCTGATAATCCTGACAGCTACCGTTGACCTTTTGCCATTTGCTGCTATTTTGCATAACAAGAATAATGCATGTGACATTTTTACTACAGGAAAACTTATGAAAGAGGTAAACATTTTAATGATTAGGAAGGTTTCTTTACACTCCCGGTCTTGCGATTCGAGCAGCCATCGCGACAGACACGATTATGGCTGTGGAACCCATGCCATTGCCAGCGCAGACAGCGAGCCCATGTAGCTTGAGTCCTACACACCACCCAGGCCCTCGCAAGTCTCACAAGAACCGTAAGCAGGCTTTCATACTGCACAAATGTATGTAACCTGTGCTGCAGTGTTCATCTGGTAGTGCCTACCAATGTTATGATTTCCCACTCTACCTTTGTATCAGAGATACAAGTTCCCAGACTTGTTTCCTTACCCCCTTCAACACTATTTCTGCTTCCCTCTCCCCTAACATGCATCTTCTGGCACCCTGAAGAGAACCACTGCTGTGACCCCAACAAACACAGCAGAAACACCGTGTATAAATATACTGCTTTCTGTGTGGACGCATTAAGCGTGATCTTGTAAGCTAGTGTTTAAGCTGCCCAAATTGCTTAATAAATGGCACACTGATGCCAAACAGAAATAACTTAGGCTACAAACCTAATCGTCTAAATAAAAATCATGCAATGCTGAAATGAAAATATTGAAATAAATCTTAACTTTTGATAGTTCTACATACCAAATATCAAGAAAGGTGAAGATTTAGGATCAACCCTTGCTCTTGGTTGTATACCCTATCTCCTCCATCTGTGGAAATGGTAAAATTGAATTAACTTCCTATGAAAAGTATTTCATTTCCCATGGATTCTTTACATTCTTTTTGTTTGATGCAAATGTTAAATGTAAGGCATAAAACAAAGGAACCTTCAAAAAATACAATTTATTGCTTCTGTAAGTGTTTTGTATATGTAACTTATCCCCGTTGGCAAATTTTATTATGTAAAGCTCACAGTGATTGAATACTTTTTAGTTCTATTAAAAAAAAAAATCGGTTACAAAATGAGTATAAACTTACAACCTACTTATTCATTTTTGTTCTTCTGGCCACAAGTCATGACAATCTGTACTAGAATCCAATCCAAATAACATGTAATTTACTCTTCTACATATTAAAAAAAAAAGTAATTTTGAAAAAAATCAAAGGATTTTTTCCTACCAGCTGTCTCTTCCTCCCTGAATGCCTGCCTATTTGGACTGTGTATCTCTCAAACGTCAAAGTGAATTTTAAACCCATTGTAATGTTCGGCAGCTTTGTCCAGAAATCAGATTATATAACACCTGCTCATCTCTTTC
>NW_010509818.1:156664-186924 GCF_000687285.1 Phaethon lepturus
TCTTTCCCTCCACTTTCTTAGATTTGGTATCAGACCGAGGAGCTGAATTTACACATGCTTTCCAACACCACAGGCAAAAGGAGAGCCGTTAACCTCCTTGTAAGTTTATAACCACAAGTCACTTTGCAGAGTACCTCTAGTGTTCAGAGACATCTCGTTTCACGATAAAGGGCAGTTAACACCTGTAAAGTAATTATATCTACCAAATGTTGTTGGCCTGAAATATGAATATATAATTGTCCCTGCCATCTGTTAATTATACTAGTTGAATTACTTATTTAATCATATACATTTACTTGACATCTACAAACTTTTTAATAGCTTTCACAAATGCTATCCTGGCGCTCAGGCAGAACTAAGTCACCGTTAATGTGTCCCACAAGGAAACGACATGGTTACACACGAGGCCAGGTTTCGCAGCAGCTCAACAAGATGGTAGCTAGCGCTAGGCATCTCCCAGCCAGTCCGTGCCGGCTAACAGCCACAGGGACCATCAGAGGGTTACCAGTAGAGGCAGGTATCGTTCGTCAGCAACAAGATCGGCTGGCGTGAAGACCCAGGGGAGAAGGGAGGAAGCTGGTGCGTTGGGATGTAGAAGTGACATCACAACCTGGCTTACTACAAAAGTCACCCAACCATTCCTCAGCTTAATGACTGCTGCTTCCAAGCATGTAAAGATAAGGAACCCATGCAAAATGTTGAGCAGTATGTCCACAATGTACAAACCACAACACAGCTTTGGCACTGAGCTTGCTCTCTCCTCTCCAGTCCTTCTAAAGCACCTACCGATGTTGTTCAGCTGAGGCTGCCTTAAAACATTACACAACTGCAGGCAAAATTGAATTTTGCTGTCCTCCAGAGATAAGACGAGATACAATTTGCATTGCCCTTCCTGTAGTGGTGGAGGGGGCCTTTGGAGGGCATCTCTGATGAAAGCACCTCCCTCACACCTCAGAACTAGTCCCTCCTACTGACTTGACACAAGCATCCCAGCCCAAACAAGCTCCATTCTGCCTCCCTCTCACTCCCTGTGGTAGTAAGAGCATGAGCAAGGTGGGAGAACGGAAAAGCAGACCATGACCTGTCTCCCTCTGTGCTCAGTCTAGGAGGGATAAAGGACAAGAGCTGGAGGTTAAGTCAAGATTCTCTTCGCTGACACAACTCACGCTCCCAGCCTTGGATAGTAGCTGCAGCAGAGATCAGAAATGAAGACAGTAAATCCACAACCACACCAAGTTTTCAGATATTTTACATGGCTTCCTACTCTGCCTGCATCTGCAGCCACCTTGTCGCTAGCAAACTGTGTCCAGCTACAGTGAGTCTCGAAATGCGAAATAAGGAAAATAAAACAACTTACTGGAACACGTAGCACAATTTCCCTGAAAATTGCTTTAATAGCAGGGACAGGAGAAAATGGTGCTGTTTTGGAGGTCAACAACCTAAAATACTCTGAAAGTTTTGATGCAAATTTCAGTGTCTCTAAGATTACTTCTCTATGCTTCTGTTGCAAATACAGAGCCATTACAATGCAAACCAAAGTACAGCTGCTAACACAGCACTGCAGGAAAAGGTGTCCCCAGGTTTACAAAAAAAATATTAAAAAAAATCAAAATTTAAGGCAGGTTCTTATAATTTTCATATTTAAATAATTATTTTAACAGGTAATATTTTGCAAACATATGGACATAGTCTCACTTCTTTCTACCTTGGAGAAACCCCCCTGAACCTTAATTAAGTGAAATTTAACTTTTTAAAAAAAACCTTTTGTATCAGTATACCATTAAAACTAACAGCAGGTGAGAAACATGCATAAGAATTCATGCAAGTGTAAGGATAGCTATCATCTCACAGAAATCAATTTATAACCTAGTACAATAAAGTGAGCCCCATCTTCTCTCTCCATTGTCACAGCTGGTTATATTCCACACTGCTCAAAACTGCTGACCTTTCCAAAAGCTGCCTAAAAATTTCCTCAGCTGCTTGAACATTAATCCAGAACTCACAGTTGAACTCTGCTGGTGATCTAGTTCAAATAGCTGGGACGATGTTTCTAGCCCGGTATGGTGGTGGGGTTGTAGCTGCACAGGCGTAGGGAACATAATAACCTGGTTGGCCCCAGAAGCCTGGGGAACACTGGGACAGGTACAACTCATGGTCATCTCTACCCTACAAGACAGCAGCTCTGCTGTTATAAGAGATGTTCTTATAACATAAAAGTAGTTTTTTCTAATGATTCAATTAAATACCCAAAGAAATGAATTCAGATAAATCTACTTACTCTAATTTGCAGCTACTTTGCATATGCCCTGCTTGATGAATAATATCTATTGAATCCTCTAGACAGAAACTTCAGTGAGTTATTTTATTGTCCATAATACCCAGAAATGGGTTACAATAACCAAACCTTGCTTAAATCAGGACTACAAATGCATTTTTTTGCCTGGAAAGGCAAAAGGCATGTGGTGTCTCCTTCATTTCTAGCAGAGATCATGCATTTCTCAAGCTTCCCCGCTTCCTCTCTTGGGAAGCAGTTGCAATACACCGTCGCCCCATCCAGGCAGAAAGGCAACGCAGGGGGCTGGAGCCAAGGGTCAGTTGAAACACACATCCATCCTCCTCCTGGAAGGAGGAGGAAAGGGACTATGAAAGGCAGGATGGGGGACTTTGTCTCCGATAAAAGTTAGCGAAAAGCTAACAGTGGTCACATGAGAGTGTTATGGGGTCTAGGGACCCCCTGGGGGCCGTGAGTGGTGGGGCAGCCCCACGGACAGTTGGGCAGGGCCTTACAGCTTGGGCCCCTAAGTACACAGATGCTATTTTTCTGCACATACCACTGAGATCTCAGATACCTTCAAAAACTTCTGTAGATACGCAAATCATGTCTCCATAGAAATTAGGATAAAATTAAGTATACTTTACTTGAATCAATTATGATTAACTCAAATGCTGCAATTAATAGAGGTCAGCAAGTAACTTAAAATATGTTAAAGGGATGCCTGGGTGTACAAAGCCCTAGACCATAACTGTCTCTTCCCATTGCTCAGAGGTTTCCTATATAAAGAGAACTCGCTAAAACATCAAACTTTACTACAGAAATGAGAAATAAATTGATGTCACATACTCTGACTTTTTCAGCAAGGATTTAAAAAATTAAGAGGAATTCATTTGCTATCACAAATATATGACCAAGAGCTATGAGCTCAAGATCTAACATTCAAGCTATGCCTGCATTGATCTTACCATTTATTTTGATACTATTTTCCTGTTTTCTCAAGCAAGCGTCACTTTAAAGAATGCAAACGGTATTTGGTGAGGACAAGCACTGCTGGGCACTCTGCCAAGGACTATGGATGCTGAGAGGCAGCTGAGAAAGAGAAAAAGGCAACGGTCTGAACACTGATTCAAAAGGAGAAGAAAGAAAACTAGCCCCAAACTAGAGATTCAGGGAAAACATTGGCAAAACAGTGTGGCACAGATAGAGCCAAAGGATCCATTAGTACACACAACTAGCTCAAGGGAAAGCAGACAAGTTTTCATTACCAACCACTACAGGAACTTTTTGTATTGTTAAAGACAACAAAACTATAAATGAATTCAGGAAAAGTTATCAAGCTTAGAATTAAACTACATTCTCTGCTTAGACACCTCGGTAATTAATAGCTGAATTTGATGCTAAACTACTTATTTCCTATTATTTCCTTCCATATGCCAGAGCAGATAACTATGTACGCGTTATTTTCACATTTGCATGTGACGCAGACATATAACTAACCATACCAACAGTGTATTAAACATGCTAGAGAGAAATTATTCATTTTCTACGTCGAGAACTCGTCTCTCACCAGCATACGTCTCCCTCATGCCTTGTGTGGGCTGAGCCACGCTCCGTGCATGAGCAGGTATTTCAGCCTCCCTCTCTCCCAGCAGCTCAGCCTGTCGAGCTACACACAGTCCAAGGGCTGTTCTGCAGACAGACCTGTTTATTCTCAGCACAGGTCTGTATGCCCTAAAGTTTGCTTGCTTTTTTTCTTTCCAGGTGTACCACTGGGTCTAATAAATTATATTGTTTCCCCCCATAAAGCTACCTCCCTATATCGCTGTCCATAAAAATACAGCAGTGCTACTGTTCCAAAACATTTTGCAGGGTAAAGTTCCCATTGACTGCAGCTGTTGCTGAAAAAAATGAGCAGTTCTGTAGGTTGCTCCCTGGGACTCCAGTGCAGGGGCTGAGATTAAATTCTATCAATGGCCACTTGTGAAATACCTGGTTTAATAAGACCTGCCTAGAATCATTCTGAAATTTCCAGAGAGCTCAATTTCTTCCATCAAAAGGGTATTCTTTCTCTTCCTGAAGTCTTTTGCCTTGTTTGCCAATGAGTCTCAACTTTCTACAAATGCAGTAAGGGTCTTACTGCCAAGAGACCCCTTTATTAAATAACTGATTCTTTATGAGACACCTCAGAGCACAATCATCCTCTTCAACGAATGAGCTAGAGATTACTGCTAATGAGACAATTGCACATTATCTTGGCGCGTAACCTGAAGAGGAACAAATAAGAGACTGCACTGGCAATCAAAACCTGGCATTTCCTAACCAACGAAGACTTGACTTTGGCACCTGTGTACAACTTCTTTTCCTTCACAGATCAATTTGTGCTATTATTTAGCTATACACCAGAATCATCACTAGCTTTTGAGCTTTTCAAGTCCCCAACAGAGACACCTGCAGCTTTGAGGCAATGGGGTAACAGGGAGGGACTGACAACTTGGTGCAGATATGTGGAACATCACTTTGGAAGGATGACATACTTTGCTGTCAGTTTTATAGTTTTATGTTACATTTAAAAAATAGTGACACGCAGTGATCCTGGACTACACTTCAGGCTCACTTCTCAGCTTTCTCTAAGTCTGATCCTTTCTTATCTATCCTCTAGGCTGTCCATGACCCACATCTAATTCTCCCCTGACTTCACTCCTCTTGCCAGTATTACTTCTCCCAGATAGACTCTTTTGTTTTGACTCCGGGCTTCTCACCACAGTGCTCTCTTTCCAGTCTGTCTTACTCATAGAATCACACAATGGCTGAGGTCGGAAGGCACCTCTGGAGATTGTCTAGACCAACCCCTCTGGCTAAAGTGGCATCAACTGGAGCAGGCTGCTCAGGGCACTGTCCAGTCAGGTGTTGAACATCTCCATGGACGGAGACTCCAGAGCCCCTCTGGGCAACCTTATCCAGTGTTCAACCATCCTCACAGTAAAAAAGTTTCTTCTTATGTATTTTCCTTTATTGCAGTTTGTGCCTACTGCCTCTTGCACTTCCAATGCATACCACTGAAAAGAGCCTGGCTCCATCTTTTTTTATTACCCCCATCAGGTATTTGTACACATGGATAAGATCCTCCTGAACCTTCTCTTCTCCGTGCTAAACACTGCCAGCTGTCTCAGCCTCTCCTCTTATGGCAAATACTCCAGTCTTCATGGCCCTAGTCAGTCCAGCAGCTTCCTCTTTCTACTCACATCTTTGCTGTCTGCCCCAGGTCTCTCACCCTTTTTCTCTCTTAGCAGACCTCATCCCTTCTCAGCTGTTGCCTAGTTATTTCCAGTCTCTATCCTTTGTCTCCTCTGCATAGCTGCTTTCCGGATCCTGTTCAACCTAACGCTCTGTTGAACTGACATTCAAACTTCATTCTTTCCCTCATACAGACTTTTCTGCCCAGTTTTTTCCCATTTTGCAGGTTCATCTCTTTTTCCTTTTTTCATTCCCTTCCCATGATACCAGGAAACTACCACACTATGAAGAGCACAGGAAACTACACGTGTGTCCTACTCTGTTCCAGTGTCTAGATGGAAACTGCTTTTAACAATCTAGAACAGCACAACAAAGATCTGCTCAGCCTCTTATAGTACTGGTCAGCAACGTGCTAACATAGACAAAATCTACAGGGAATTAGATTTTGAGTTCTTAACAAGTCTCTGCTGAGATGTGGTATTTCAAAGGCTTACAACTCTGATAGGATTCTCACAGGAATAGAAAAAGCCACTCCCTTGACACAAATTCCTTGTGAAGAGTCAAGTCCTTGCTTGAAAGCTTAGGGACATCACACTGTTTCTGTATTTACATATATCCCTTAGTCATTGCTTTCAGAAATCTCTAAAATCTTTTGGCTGATTTTTTTCCCATGTAAAAAACAAGTAAAACTCTAAATACCTGGCACTGAAAATTTCAACTCAATGCTATATGCAACTGAGAACAGGGCAAGCAGTGAACATTTCTGTAACTAATGAGAAGTGGCAGCCAGCTTGTTAAACACAGCCAATCCCACAAAACAGTTCCTGCACACTTTTACTCTCATTAAAGAAACAATTTCCATTTATAAAATTGAGTTTTATCAAGTTCAGTCAAGACCTATAGACTTCTCGAGCACAGACACTACCAAATGTAACCCTAAATTAAATTTCACGATCTTTAGTAAAAGCCAGGAATGCTAAGAAGAGTCTACATTTTTTTAGGATCTCTTACATCTCTTTCGCCCACACCTATCTTCCCCTTAGTTTTTATGTTTTCTGAGGTAAGACAAGTTAGTTAAGTACATCAACCATGTTCATACTCTGAAAGAAAAAACACCACCATCCAAGGGAACCAATGAAGCATTTCTTCGTATCTTGTTATGTGTAAGGGTTTACTGAGTGTCATCAGCTAATGCCACATCCAGAAAATTGTCTTGCCAATCCTGAATATACAGCTCCACACTAACCGCACTGAAAGAGGTAACAATTCAGTACTTCTTTGTCAACACAGTGTGTTTTTTAACTTAACTTCACATAATAAAGTTTCTTGAGTATATTTAGGAGAATAGGAATTTTTTTTTGTCTCTCTGTTTTTCATCACCACCGAGGAACCATTTCTAACTAACATCACAGCCCAGAATGCTGCTTTTTGTGAGTATAATTCGATCAGTGGAAAGATACTTTCCAACATCACCACTAAAAAAAGATACAGAATGGATTATCTCACAAGTTATTTTCTTAATTTAGCATCAGAATAAACGGCAAGAAGCAAGGGAAAGGAAGAAATTTAGAAGTGTGAGAATATGCACCTAAGAAATAACAAGGTGTGTATTAATATTTGCCCTCCTATATAATCTTATAGATCCATAAATCAGTGTTATTCATGGGGCTGCAGGTGGAAGCAGTATTTAAGAGCAGATGTTGCATCTCACTTTCAGTTTTCAGCTTCCTTCAGACTTGCATAAATAAATCCATTTATACTTTTCACTGAAATGGACCTCTGTAGAATCTTACTCACCCAAGCTACATTTTCAGGGATTCAGTCCTAAAATTAATGAAACAGCAGGGGTAATGCTTCATGAAATATACTGTTCTCATTGGACAAATATAGCACAGCTTTAAATTCCTAAGCAAGTTTGCAACATATTTTGGAAGAGCCAGGAAGTCTTGCAATAATGAGAACTTTCATGTCAGTTATCTGCCATTAAATCTTTGCTCAGAGGTAAGGACAGATTGCTGCTCTGCATGGATAAATTAGGAAATAGTGATGAGTAAGACCTCCTCCTCTTTGGAGAAAGTCCATGCTACTTTAAAGTAGAAATCTACAACAGATATGCTATGCAAAAGACCAAGTAATCACTGCATCCTTTGTATAATTAAAAGCAGTTCTAATTCTGACATTGTTTCAAGCACTGGAAGACAAGCAAGTGTCTGTAATTATGGCAGTATTCCAAATCTGAGATGTGCCTGACAGGAATAACTCCTTGTTTTGGTAACTAAACATGAACTACTAATGGTGGGGGTTCGAAAGGAATCGTGACCTAATGGAGATCAATAGGAAACTTTGGCAGATTAGGTATGCATTGTGCTCTCCATCCTGTGTACAGGGATGGAGAGTCATTTAGATGCACATAATCAATTAATTAGGCATCACAGTTGAAATTCACTGGTTTTCTCCTGAAAGCTTCTCTCAGCACTGACCTCTAACAGAAAACAGCACTCCTTTCTCATTGAGGCTATAGCTGAAGAGCTTCCAGTTACTGGGGGATAAAACAAAAGAAGAGAGGAATTTGACAGGAAGGACAATGTCATCTCTCAGGTGCCACAGCACGGTTTTGTGATAAAACACTCTGAGATAGTGTATATATAAGCAATATGCCTGCAAATAACTCAATTTTGTACAATGGAGACAATTTCTTTCCTCTTTTAAACACAAAGAATACATCTCTACCACTTGTTCATTATGTCAAATTACTGGTAACTAATGCTGCGATGTTTTATAATAGGATTCAGAAGTTGTAAGTGGTGTTATTAGCTGCTCTTTTTTACTCTGATCTTTTCCCCAAAGTAGACAATTACCCTGTGTAGTTCGTATACAAAACATTTAAATAAATTATACTCATTTATGCATATGCATCCTTTCTTTAAAGATAAAAATAGGGCTTTTCTGCATTCAAAAATGATAAAGCACTTCCATTATTATAACTTATTATGGTAATTTAGGACAATGCAAAAAAACCCAACAAAACCCGACAACAGAAGTTGTGCACAGTTAAAGGACAATGTTACAGATGGTAAAAATCCTACAGTCTTAAAGTGCATTTTTCTATATTTCCCCACAGAAAAACTGTAAAGTTGTAAAACTGAGAAAAAAAAAACCCATGACTGCATGGTTTTGGATAGGGGTGAGGAAGGACAGAGGGGAATGCTGGCTAATGTTTAAGTTCACCCACCAATTAAACTCTATACATGTGGTTTTCCTGAAAGTTAATATTTGACGCTACACTGCTTTAAGTTTTAACATGGATTTATTTTCAGTGTCATTGCATGACTAATGAAGAAGAAACAGGTCTATAACCAGATGTAGAGTCAACATGACAAGAGTGCAGAGAGAAGTAACTGAAAAACTCTTTTCTGATATTTACAGTGCAAGTATAATGAGTTTAGGGTAGATAGATATGTACAAATAATATTTGTAAATATTCTGACCAGAGCAGACTTTCTACTTCATTACCCCAATGTCCTTGAGAAAAAAGGCAGATTTTTTTAAAAGGGCTGTTTAATTTTTCACCTTGGAGTCCCACCAATCAGCCAACAAACCGCTTTATTGCTAAAATAACAGAGAGCTAGGAAACAGTGGTATTAAACAAAAGTCTGTAAGAAAGAAGACGATGATAAGATTTGACCCCCTCCCTTGGCCTGCTGTTTGAGGCAAGTGTAGTATGTGACATTTGAAGTGCCTGTGGAGCGTTCCCCGTTGACAGAAAACATCAATAAACTGTATAGCTCGACTACATTTTGAGCAAGTGAAATGCTGCCTTCAAAGGTCTTGTTACAAAATGATACAAATACAGTTCTTTTTAATAAAAATGCAACCTACAGAAAAAGAGAAACAGCATTTCTTTTATTAACTTTCTTCTCTCTTTCTGCTCACCAGGCAGGAAGAACTCTTTCAATATAAAACTGACTTATCACAAGGCCAACTACAAAATCTAGATAACTGCTAGGCTTGTGAAGAAAAGCTAATGCTATACAGTCGAACAGATTTCCATAGTTGTTCATATCAGCACCTCTACCACAGCAGGCCCTAGTAGCTACCAAGAGAGACTAAAATGAGTCCCTTTTATTCAAATATTCCCCATGTAAGCATGTTTCCATTCCTAGTGAAAAATGTGTGTCAACTCTTCAGGGGACAAACATGAGTGCATTGGTAGGAGGAGTCAGAGGCATCCTTCTCTTGACTTTCACAGAATATGCATGGTGTTGTACGCATGCTTGCACAGCGAGGAGCAGGGTAGACAACCTATATGATAAGGATTCTCAAACACCGCGGCTGTGCAAATGATACGTATCTGCTTGCAACTGCTATCTAGCATTGTCTAATCCAACTAAGTTTTACTGATTTCAAGTTCACTCTCTCAAAAGCTTTGTACTCCCAAAAAGGCTGCTCACAATTTCACTTGAAGGCCACCAGTATTTTAGATTGCCTTTCGGTCTAGATGAAAAACTCTGAGACATCTTACTTGCAGCCTGTGTCATAGGTATTTTCCCAACAACTGTGGAATTATTTGATCTTCAAGTTCTACAGATCTGCTATGAGAAGGTGCAAGTCACTGGGCTCAGAAATTAAGGGCACAAAAAGGGGAGCAACACTGGAAATTATCAAGAACTAACACGTTGTCTTCCTACTAATGAATGGCTTGGAAAGCAACTGGTAGCCAGAAGCCAAAAGGAAATAAAAGGGAAAGGAAAGTATCAATGAAAGCAGTCCATGACTGAGGACAGCTGGGAAGGTCACGGTGCTGCCCACTTGATTTATTTAAACTTTGAAGAGTGTTTCCTTTTAGAACCTTGTGTCAGTGCAGAGTGCCTATAAGCACAATACCTATAAGCATACTCCTATAACGCCTCTGCTTTTCTTTCAGGCATGCTACAGTTCTGTCTAATCAGGATAAACAATTCACTCTAATGAAACTTAATGTATTAGTGACAGTTGAACATGTTTTGCATTATATAGCTACGAAAATTACATATCTCTCCCATATAGAAATTAACTTCAGTAACCCCACGAACAATAATTACAATCAACTAACACAAAAACACAACATGACAAGATGCACCCTGCAATTTATCTCCTCAACAAAATTATGCTGTACAGAAGGGAAGGTATTTCGTCACTTAACTCAGTACTGGTGCACCAACAGGCTAATGAAGTTCCTTCATTTACTGCAGATTCCTTCAAATCATTAGCCACTTAAGATGGAATAGATGCCACATACATCCTCTTTTAGGCATGAACATGAATGTAATCCAACTGATCTCTATACTATGATTTTGCACCTTTTTATTTTCTGTAATGTAAAAGAGAAACCAAGAATGAGATCGCTATTACTTGCAGCTCAGCTAGGCCAGGTTGCTCAGAGACCCGTCCAACCTGACCTGGAATGTCTCCAGGGACGGGGCATCTACCACCTCTCTGGGCAACCTGGGCCAGTGCTTCACCACCCTCACTGGGAAAAATTTCTTCCTTCTATCTAGTCTGAATCTGCCCTCTTTTAGTTCAAAACCATTACCCCTTGCCCTATCGCAACAGGTCCCGCTAAAAAGTCTGTCCTTATCTTTCTTATAGGCACCCTTGAAGTACTGGAAGGCTGCAATAAGGTGTCCCCGGAGCTTTCTCTTCTCCAGGCTGAACAACCCCAACTCTCTCAGCCTTTCTTTCTCTTTCAATGTTGAAAGGGTGCTGAGACATTGGCAACAGGTTGCCCAGAGAAGCTGTGGAAGGTGCAGAAATTTAGGCTGCCAAAAGGAAATTCCAACGACGTTCAGCAACTTCCTAAACACCTGACTTGGAAGCCAAGCGTGAGTTAACATTTGTCTCACAGGATAATGAAATGAATGACTTACAGGAACCTCATACACTTGGGCCTGGACTTTGATTCTGTCTGAAATTAAAAGTACGAATTGCTCTGGTTCTTCCTGATGTCTTTGTCCTAGCCAACACATCTCAGACTTTCTCATAAGGGTAAAGAGGTGGGGGAGTGCAGAAAAAATAATAGAAGTAGCTGCTGATCAGAATGAAATCATAAACGCTTCATCCAAAATCAACAACAACCTGCAAGCTTGATATCCTCCAGTTACCACACCAATAATGGGTGCAAGAGTAGCTCTGTGCAGATACTCAAGCAGCAGCACAAATTCATTCATTTTCAGTTTTAAAATTCAAATCGAGCTGCCTGCAGAGAAGCTGATAAGCTCTCTAGTAGAGTATAAAGTATACATAGACCTTAAGATCTAGCACAGGTGGATTATGTGTAATGAAGTAAAGGAATAAATATCATCTAGGGTGAACGAATCCATCACAACTCTTACCCATGCAAGCAAAACAAAGCACAAAATGCAGCCAGAGTTATGAATATAGATCTCTCAAAGAGTATATAAATATTACGTTTACAAGAATGTGCCTTAGAGTTCTGAGTAAAATGGAGTTCTACGGTAGACATTATATTTTTAGGAGAACATGAAGAGGAAAACTCCTTACCTTCTGCTTTAATTGTTGGGTTAAAAAAAAGAGTGATTACAGGCAGGAAGGAAAGTTTTAAAAGGAGGTAAGTTGAGGAGCATAAATTGTCACAATTCCCAATATATTTTTTCAAGAAAAAAACCCAGAAACCCATACATTAGAAAGAGTTGGTCATCCTGCCTTTTTCTGTGAAAGGTCTGTTGGCCAATCATCCATAACACTGAGTACTCATGTAAGTCCTGCACAGCACTTATGTTTAGACCTGTCACCAAGATAAATCAGTCACTCTTATTTATTTCAAAACAGTGGATTTCTTCAGAATTAGTGTCTACATTCACACTTTATATATGACTTAGTCGAAAACTGAAATAAAAATATGTTTGGGTTTTCAGGCATTTTTGTTCATGTTTGGTTTTTTTTGGTTTTTTTTTTGTTAACTACAGCTAACAGCAGTCAACAATGAAGAAACATCAATATTCATTCTATTTAGTTGCCAGGTTGCACACATGGTAACCTGACAGTGTCCTAAACTTCTCTGCACCATGAAAATACAAACGTTGAACCAGAGTTTAGATATGAAGAAGACCCAAACCAGAGCTTAGATATGCAGAAGACCCAGCATCCCAGGTACATGTATCCTACAGCATATACATATGAAATTTTTTTAATCTGGACAAAGATACTTCATCATTTGTATTTCCATGTATTTATTTTCAGTAATAGGTTACAATGTGGCAATAGGAAAAAACGCAATGGCCATGGTGAAAAATGCAAAAATTCTGGGGGAATTCTGATTTATCAAGTAATATCAAGAACATTTGACAGTTTGTAACCAGCATTGTCAAAGCCAAACCCAAGAGTATCTTGCATGCCGTTTTTCAAGACAGAAGTAGTAGTTTTAATGATGGGTTTTTCACTTTGAATCAACAAATATCATAATAAACAACATTTTTTTGTTCATTTGTTGTAGCATGGCAAGAAGACTAAATGTTAAGAAATCCAAGATTTTCTAATATTAAAACAATGCTATATTTTGCAATATTTATTGCTATTGTCTTTAATCTGATCAACATCGGAGTGAAATGTACTACAGCAAGCTGCTAACACACCGACGTGTAATGGAACCCAGGAATGAGCACTGATACCCACCTCTTCTTCCATAAAACTGTTGGGAATTCACAAAAGGCCCTCCGAAGTTACGCCACGTAGCGGTGCTGCTTTGTCTGCTGAACACTGATTATACCGCAAGAGCTCTGAGCGCTGGCAATAAACCAGAGTAATTATAACTCTGGGGAGATGGTCCAGTCTAATTCGTCAGAGGGATGGAGTCGGTGTTTTACAAGGGCCATTTCCCTTCACATCTCCCCTCCTCATCTCAGCCTGCCCCTCTCCCAAAGGCAGCTTGTCCTCTCCCATCCGTCACCAGCACCGGCCTACGCTCACTGCCCGCACCTCAACCCCAGCCGTGCTGCTACCCAGCACCAGCATGCTCGCCAGGGCCCAGGAGGTATCAAACAGGAGAGGAAGAGGCAGCCGAGGCTCATCACGAAGAGTGAAGCTACTGCTGCTGCTGTTGTTGCAGGTGAAAGGGAACCAGGAAGGCCGCGGGGGCTAGAGAAGGCCGCCCTGACGGCCCTGCTTTGGTTGCAGAAGCCCCATCTCAGTGCTGATTGATCTGCACCTCTTCTCCCAGGACAACTCCTCCAAACTAACAGGAGGCTCCATCCCACTCTGGCCTGCTTGAATAAATGCTTATTTATTGCAACTCGTGTATATATTCAAGGCTGTCATGTGCTACCTTTCATGTAACACCTCCATCTCCGACGAGGCCACAGCTGTGAAGCAGGTAATAGCGTAGTTCCTGGGTGCTTTTTCCCATTGGCTTTGGTCCAGTTCCTCATAAAGAAATATAAGGCTCCTTGTTCCTTATCTAAAACCTTTCCTGACCATAATGCCTCCCCCGCCAAAGAAAAAAAAAAGAAAAAAAACAAAGAAAAAAAAAGAAGACAAGAATTAAGCTAAGGTGGCTGAGCCAACAATGTCCCATGTTGCCTTGTATTTTCATCTCTACCTCTGTCAGTCCCTTGTTTTAATCTTAGCTTCTAAATTATTTACAGCAAGGACTGGCTTTTTTTTCCCTTCACACTTGTACTGAGTACAGCAGAGAGGAGCCCTATGCTAGTCCAGAGAAAAACTGATGATTTTCTGCAACATGGAGGAGGTCACTTTTAAGTCTCAGAACATTGGAAGCAAATGCGTTAAAAAGGAAGAAAAAAACATGTATAATTAGTTGGAATAAACATTAGTGAGTGTTGTTCACTGTGATAATTCCCAGCATATTAGAAAATACTCTGAAGTATTTTGATATTTTTAAACCATTACAGAAATAGGAATACCATTTCAGGAGAAAATTATATGGTGAGCTGGAGTGTAAATTAGCATTGGCTGTAATTCTGTTCCATTAAATTTGTTATTTTGGGCTCACTACATATGGGCCAATTCTCAGAAAACTAGTGCTTTTTTACTACTGCATTTGCAAATATGTACTGGGGCAATGACAAGTTCTAGAATTAATACCTTAATATTCTTTCTTGAGCAGTGAAACTAGTTTCATATCTTGTTTGCAAAATCTACGCACAATGTGCAATTGCTTCAAACGTGAACATTTTTCAGTACAAACTAACAGCCTAAAAAACATCCACTGAAGGGGCAAAATGGAAACATTCTCCCCGCTTTGTTATAATTAGCATATCATTTGCTTTAGCTCACTACTGTTATCAACTTTTGAGATATCGCTTCTACGTTCCTTCAACCTCAGCTGAATTTTAACTCTTGCCTACAAATGAGCAAATATGCCAGTTCACCAAAAGAGCAGATTTGGCTTTCAGATGCTCAGCTCTGAAGCACTTCTGTTTTAACATATATTCATAACTTTCAGCCCTCTCATCAACTGCCCTTTCCCCCTCAAAATTAGACATAATTTAGTGGAAAGGTATTGTCAATATTTAAAAATGCCTGTTTTATCATTAAACCCACTACATCAAGAACTGTACTGCTGATTTTGAAATCCAGAATAACCAAATAATAAATGGATGCAAACAAAAATATAAAAGGAGTAATAAACACCAAGATAGTTCTTGTGTCAGAAAACAAAATGTTTGTGAGTTCTCTCTACTTAGCAGTCAATACTTCTAAGCATTCCCAAACCTTCAGGCTTTTTTAAGTTACCCTAAAATATGGTGTGGTTGGTAGGGGCACATCCTAAATTTATGCCTTGGATCCAGCCTTATCCTTTCTCTTCTCTCTCAATGAGTTTGGTGTTCTAATTTTTTTTTTTTTTGCACAGGATTTTGTCTTAACTAACAGCTCAAGTCATGGTGAATACAGCTCTGAAGCTCAATCAGGAAGTGTGTCCATCCCCTTTGTCGAAGCAAATTACTTGCAGGTGCCTGTATTGTGCAGAGGGGCACGGGGGTCGTGCTGACAACCTGACAGCATTTCTCCCTGATTTCCTTATTTTTGAGAACAGAGAACTGGCATGCCCGTTTCTTGCAGGACAGCTCCAGCCTCCTACCTCCGCATCCTACATGGGACCAGGATATACAAAATACTACTCAAAGACATAAGCTCTGCTTGGCACCAGTTGCCTGCATTATACACCATACTATGAGAAAGCTCATTCTCCCTAAAGTGTCTTCAGATTTTGCTTCTGCTTTCCCTTGAGAATCTAGGTCAGAAGGTATTGCTAAATTAACTTAAAATGTAAACTGAAGAACTAGGTGACACAAAACTAAGGTAGCAACAGCCCTGGTTGTGATGGTGAGGCAAGACAGGTACTTCAGAGACTAACAAGACCAGAAATCTGTGTTGGCCAACAGCAGCAGAGGAGGTTTGGCCAAAGTTGGGCTGGCTGGTGGTCTGATTTGCCATGCATAACTAGTTGAGGTTAGTTATGCACAGCCATATAGAAAACTTACTTACAATATATGAAGGAAAAAGAAATAATGCTAGACACCGAGAAGCAATTTAATGGCTCCCCAAGCATTATAAACTTAACAAAACAGAAAGACAAAGGCTGCAGTGGAAAGGGTGCATTTTGCAAGGGATAATCTGGGAACAAAGGACAGCCTACTCTGTCTCAGATCTTTCTGTATTTGTAGGAATCATCATGAAAACCATCAACATTTCTGAACAAAGACTATGCCAGGTTCCTCCCTGTGGACCAGTTTGCAACTATACAGTCCAAAGCATGAGCATAAACCGTACTCCAAAAAAACACAAAGTGCAGGAGAGAAGATGGGCTCAAATTACAGATCTCTGATTCGGACAGAGAAAATTCTCAGCAGTCAACCAACAAAACAGGTTACATAGTCTAAATATACATTAAGTTCCACATTTCTTTCTGTATTTTCATTCTTTTTGCTCTTTAAGCAGACAAATCAGGACACTCAATGTAAAATATAATGTTAAAATCCTTTCTATAATGTCTTTTTCTGTGCCCAGTGGTATTTGAATTTACCCAAATGCCATACTCAGTAACAACTGTATTTATTAAAAAGGTTGTTTAGGTTTTATGTCCGGAAAACCATAATTCTATCCTTTATGGATCATCCAACCTCTGTAACACAAAATTTCACTCCGTTTTCAAACTCTATTGGACCAGAAACTACCAAGCCTGCTGAATCTTAAGCCTGATCTACAGGACTGTTAAACTAAAACATGTAATCCAAGTCAGGCATAACTCCAGCGCAGGAAGCTTAGCCTTCCCCTGGGTTTCATTTCCTCCTCTCTTGCCACAGCAGAAGCAGCTTGCTCATTCTCCTGACTCTGGCTTCACACACTCATTAGCCTATTAACCAGCTGGATCTGATAAGCACGCTCCAAACCCAACAAAAATCCAAGGGCGCTCTGAAGTGGTGAGGCATGTTTCGTCATGTCCCATGCAGTGGCCCCACAGCACGACTTTTCCCAAAATCCAGTGGAAAGGACACGGGGTGCTGTGTAATGGTTGCTGGGCAGGCAGGGCAGACCTGGGGGGAGTTGCCCTCCCAACCCCACAATCTGTACAGGCCCCCCGAAGTCTGACATTGGTGCTTTAACTTTACCTAGGCTACTTCAACCAATTTAGGAATAACAGTTCGAGAGACATTTTAAAGCGACCATGAACTGTGCAATTTGGGCAGAGGGGAAAGAGGAAGTAAGCATGCTCTAGATGTTCATTTCTGACAAGCTTGGCATAATGCCATTTTACTTCCCATCTTTTATACTTTTATAACTGTGTTTTATCCCTTGAAGGTTTGAAAAGAAAATGTTGAAATACCATCGACATAAAATGAAATGAATACCATGAAAATATTGGCAAATCCAGACAAGACCACCCATCTCCTCCTTTTCCCATGAAAACCTCAGTATAGATTTTCTGTTCTCTGGTGGCAGCAGCAGCACAGGAGGAAAAGCAAGGGAAAAGTCCTGTGGGCTTCCTGACCCCTTGGGGCAGGCTGTGTGTGTTCTTTCCTGTCTCTCAAATACCACCCACTGTCTTCAAAAAGTAATGACTGTTAGGATATTTTAAGAAAGTAATGTTCCCAAATATAGATCTGTTCTCATGGAAGACGCTACTGTTTACTCACCATTTTAGGTAACTTCAGTCACTATTTCATGTGCAAAGTAGAACTGTGATAAAACTTGTCAGTTTGGCAGGTAAGGATGGCCCAGGACCAGAACAAAAAGTCAGTGCTGCAGCATGAAAAACAGACTAGGAACTAATTGATACTATTAGTATATACCTTTTGGTCTTTTGTTAAGCGTGGCCATGTTTTCTTCTTTATCCCGGTTGTCATTCAGACAACCCTACCAGGACCCTAAAAGAATGTTTACCCTTTCAGAATCCATTTCTATGTCCGTAAAAAACTCCCTTCAACATGGCTAGCAACATCTTCAGTCTCTTTGGTTTTAACCTTGCATACAAACACAGTTCAGCTGAATTGCTGTAATTCTGCTGGGATTACTCAAATGAATAGTTACAGACATTTTTATTTGCAGTGCTGGGATGTAACAATAATGCCACCTGAATTTTTAGAATGATCAGAGCCAACGCTAGAGAAATTCTGACAAACGTGTGAAAAAACATTTCAAAAGCAGTTCAGACACTTGGGGTTTCGAAGTCATGAAGGTGCTTTTTCAGATATCCTACAGCTTTTGTATTAAATTCTATACTTTTGTTTTATACGACAAAGACCACATCAAAGTTGCCTGTGCCGTGAAAAACAGGATCAGTTAGTGAAGGCTGAGATAGTCAATAACAAACAACACAAAAGAGTTGTCATATCCCTGTAGTCTGTACTACATTCAAACAGGGGCTTTGGAATGATTTTTTTGCAATATTCTTCTGAAGGTTGTCAAAAACACAACCCACTCAAGCTAACCGTTCATAATTAAGAAAACAAGAAAATAGCCTGTAGAACAGATCAGCTAGCCTAGTTATGTTTCTCTAACGTTAGCAAATACTCAAACCACACTGTTGGTAGCCCTAGAAGTAGCCTATAAGAGCCAAATAAATGACTAAGAAGCTACTAAAACCTATTCAAAATCCTGCTAAAGGCACTGTGATTCTTGACATTCAAGTAAAAGTTTTTTGGAGTTTTTTGTTTTGTTTCTTTTTTTGTTGGATTTTTGGGGGAATTTTGTTTGCTTGTTTTTTTTGTTGTTGTTGTTGGATTTTTTTTTTTAACAGAAACTGTTTATGTATTCCACCTTAATGTCACACCATTTCAAAGTCTCCTCAAAAGATTCAGCAAAGAAAGGGTTACGCATTTTTGCACCTCTAAGAGTCTGACTGCTCAGCTAGAGGGGGAGCAAGCAGCAAGGAATTACAGGGCAATCACCCTTAATAAAGTTACAGATGGAAAAATAACAGAAGCATGTTGGAAATGAACAGTCACAGAAAGATTTGTAATGAAATTTGTTTGGGGATTTTAAGGGTTTGAAATAGCTGATAACCTGACAGAGGAAGATTTACCATTAGAACCAGACAAAAAACCCCCACACTTCTTAATTTTTACAAGGGCAAATTGAAAAGAGTGAATGCAGCCCGTAGTCACATTCCAACAGAATCCAAAGATTTAATAAGGATGAAGAACACATTATCAAAGACCATTGCTTTCCAGGATCAGGCTACATGTGTTGTAAATCACCCAACAGGATATAATTAAGCAATAATACAAGCCAGGCATTAGTTTCTGAGCAGTCAGAGAACCCTATAGATTTCAGTAAAAAAAACCAAACCAAAACAAAAACCCCCATGGTTTACTTGCTACTTATCACAGTTTGTACAGCTTTCCTACTGCTACCCTTGGCACACACAATATATATTCACTCTGCTGTAGAGTTGCATAAAACTATGCCCAATCATAGCCTATAAATCCTTAATTACTTCTTGTGCATAAATCAAGGCCAGTTCTGAAGACAATCTAAAAGGCAGAATCTTCTCAGCTGAGATCCCTGTAATCCTTATATTAAGTGTTACGGGTGATAAAAAGTAAGCCTTAGCATCACTAAACATGTACTGACACGGTTTTATGGTTGAAAAGTCCTCTGTCCCATCCCGTAATCATGTTGTGATTCTCCTAATAGCAGCCGGCCAGCCGACCACACCAACTCCCCCCCTCCCCCAGTGTTTCCGACTGAAACAATGAAAACAACAGTAAGACATTTTCTTTTTAAAATATGCTCGGTGCTATGCCTTGGGAGTCTCATTTGTTACAAGTAAGCAGCAGTTGTTCATTATAACTCAACCAATTTATATTCTACCGTGAAGTTATTACTCTGTATGTTGCAATTTAGATTCAAGCTTCCACAGCTCTGGCATGTTCCTGAAGAAAAGTAACTTCTAAGCAGATCAAGATCAAGCAGCAGCAATATTGCAATAACAACAGTTGAACATGAGCTCTTAAGATCACACTCCTCTTAGAATAAAGGACATCTGAATGAAAAAAAACCTACCACCAACATAATACTTTTGTATACTGAGGAACACAGTTTCACTGGGCATTTTGGTGAATAATTGCTCTGCAGGGACCTACTAATAGTTCACCATTCAGCTCAGCTCTGAAGTTTTCACTCACCTGAAAAAGGCACCATGAGATACCCACCCGTGTAATAAGCACTGCTTATCTAAGCAGGCTTTTTCAAAAATGACTTGTAAAAGCTAGCTGTGAAAACTGCAAGTAAATGACTATAACCATTTTCCCAGTCTCCTTCCTTCAGCTCCCCCAGCCCACCAGCAGCAAGGCTGGTTTACTTCTGGAACGGGTTTTGTAGCAGTAACTGAGATTCTGTAACTTGTGTTGTTCCTAGAAGAGAAAACTAATTGGGAATATTGAACAACTGCCACTTCTCTTTCCCATGGGAATTCGTAAAGGTTTGTTCTTGTTCCATCCCTCCACACTCAGGGTGAAATGCTACATGGGCCTCCAACCTGATACAAGTCTACAGAGATCTTGACTGCACACATGGCCACCCGCCAGAGCTCCTGCGTTTCAGAAATCACTCCTGTAGAGGTGCTGTGTTATGTCATGCTGCAAACCCAGTCAAGGAACTCATCTGGCTTTCAAAATCAGTAGGCAAAGACCTCCACTCCTATACCTTAAATAGTATTGACACCAAACACTTTGCTATGAAACTCCACCACCAGGCTGCCTTCTGCATATCTGTCCTTTAGATGTGATGTGTGTGATTACTGAACACAGGGATAATTCTTATGCTTTCTAATTTATGTGCTTCAAGGATACGATTTTTGAAGCCAGCATACATATGGGACACTCAAACCCCTCAACAATCCAGCACAGTATATATCCCACCTGAGAGATCTTCACTTTTATCTCTCTCCCCAAAAGCAGCAACGTGCAGAGGTTGGATTTCATCACAGTTCAGACAAGAGCATTGAAGCATTCTTTGCTCTATTGCTCCTGGAGTAGGTGATGGGCTCCTTAAAATACACCAGCCATCACAAGTGGAAGAACAACCTGTAGCTGAAAAACTGATTCTTTATTTGCTCATTAGAAAGACTTATCTATTGACTTATAGCTCCCCACTGACTTCACCTATTCTATAGTAGAAATACAGGGCTTCATTTTGGTCTCAGGACAGAGCATACAGCTGTGATAATGGAGACAGGGCCTCAGTTCTCTTGAGAAGAAATTTGCACAAGTATCACAAGGGTCTGAAGGCAACACTAGTTTTACCTCCTGCCCTGGCTGTCCTATTCCTACTGCTTCCGCCTTCACCAACCCCCCAGAAGAATTTACCTACAGCTGTAGACTCGTTTCCAGGCTTAAAAAAATGCTTCACAACCATCATCTAATGGGAGTAACAACTTGCAATTATACAAGATTTCACAAAAAATTTCATACTAGCATGCTTCGCATGCTTCACATACTACATATACAAGAATTACTGCGGCATTCAATTATGCCATGGCCAGCATAACTGCTCTTGCACAATATGGGCTGAAAAGTGTATAGAAATAAACAATACTTTTATAATGTTGCTAGCCAAGATGGTATTTAAATCACACACTGGCTCCCAAAATTCTGATTCTAAGAAATGTTTCCTTCTGAAAAACAAAATGCCACCAAAATTTTGCTGGCTCGTCAATAAATTCTTGGATCACTGTTTCAGAGAATAAATTTAAGATGCAGTTACAATATATGGTAAAGGAAGTAATTTTCTTCTGCTGATTTCTTCAGCAGTTTGCACCAATATGCAGGGGGTATTGATTGGTTTGAAGTCCAACCTCCTTTGGGAAAGGGCAGAATTCCAATAAAATACAGCGACAAATGCTGAAAAATACACTGTGTTGACAACTTTAAAATATTAATTCTATAGCCAGGCTATAATTGGTCCCGGTACAGGCTAAGAAACACAATGCAGTTTCACAAAACTCCATCTGTATGCCAAAACCCCCACCGAACAGGCGGTCCCCCCCTCCCTCGGAGGAGGGATGAGCCCTGGCAGACCTCAAGGCAGTTCCACTCGGAGGAGCGTGCGCGGCCGCGAGCAGCTGACCTGCCTTTGATCCCGGCTCATGCACAGGCCGAGTTGCTCTTTTCCTTCTCCCTCCTGAAAGCCAGAGATTTCTGGAGCAACTACCAGGGGAGAGGACACCTAATAGAACATTCAAATAATATCCCCATCTAAGGAATCTGTTGGAAACAGATAAGCTAAAAACTTCAGAACGATCAGTTACGGGAACAGCATATGCATGTTTAGAAATTACAAAGCCACTTTAAAAAAAATCATGGCTGCGAGCCAGGAACTAACCACAAGTTTTTCTTTGCTCAGCTCAACATCAGCAGCCTTCCAAATATTAAGACACATACACAGTACGCTGCGCTACTTATTAATAAACCCCTCAGTTCCACAAGGGAACCTTAGAACCAAAAAAGTAAAGCTAGACAAAAGAACACCCCAAAAATGTGGGTTACAGTAACCGCTGCCTTGCAAACAATATAGGCTGCCTGCTAGCTATAGAGTAGTTTTAATAGTGGCATTCTGATCTTAACTGATGTAAAAATGGCAGCTTTCTGCTGCTGCATTGTTCATATGTATATGAAACACACAGCGTGCCTAATGTTTGTGGCAGGACTGGGAAAAGAAAATGGATTCTGTGCTCTGGCTGATGCATCCGTTCTGCAGCAAGTGAAATTTGTTTCCTGCCCTTTTTCTTGAGATGCAAGCACTAACCTCCAGGTGCCCTTTCCCCCCCACCCCCCAAAAAAAGTAAAAGTTTTCACACAGGTATTCTTCGGTCAAAAGCAATCAAACCAATGAGGGTTTTTTTAAAAGAGAGGAAAGGCAGAGGAGAACTCTGAATCCCCCTGTCCCGCCGGCGCGGCCGCAATCCCCAAAGTACACGCTGCAGATTGAGATCTCTGGATGAAAGATAACATCCACTTGCCAAATTCTTTTATAAATCTGTGTTTTTATGTTTGGAACTTGCTCTAAGCTCAATTTCTGCTACATTTAGCCTTTATGTAGCTTCACTGAGAAAGGAAAGAGGCAAGAAATATACACTTGAGATTATAAAACAAAAGCAGCAGATTCCTACACCGTACTGTCTCTGACCTTGCAAGTTCCCCATATGTTTCTTATTCCTCAGGGTGGACATATAGGGTAGGGCTCTGAAACACAATACATTCAATTTTAGGAAGAAGCAGCACCAGCATACTCAAAATAGCACTTTTCCAGGGCTTAATAACAACAGTTTACAGAAGGGTTATGTTCCCGTCCTCCTCACTTTTAGAACTAAACTGGAAAAATAAAATAAATTAAAAAAAAAAACTGAGGGAGCCTCAGTATTCTGTATGGCACCTCTGCCTTCCTGCAAAAGGAAAAGATTAGTCACTGTCACAAAACTCTCTTTCAAACACTGGTTGTGCCTCCACCCGTGAGTCATTCACATTAACTTTTCAGGACAGAAGGTAGTTTTCCATTATCTCTCTTTATTTACACAGAGCATCTCTTGTGGGCAGAGCAAATTAGGTTCTCTTCTCTTATGACCCTTTATTCACAGCAATTCCCTGGCTGGATAGCTGAAGAGATATACACAATGACAAAAAGAACAGGGAGGGAAAAAGACCTCAAAAACAGTGTAGGACAGGCACTGCCTAGGAACGAAGCTGCTTACCCACCCAAGTCTGCTGCTTGGGAACAGGGTCTTGCCCAGGAATAGGTGCTGCCAAAAAAACCACCACCCAGATTTCTCCCACACACTTACTAATACCCCAGTGAAGGTAGCTCTACAGTATTTATCTACCTCTTTAGAAGTTAGTTCCACCATGTACCTCGTGAGGCCATCACCCTGAAAGCAGCTTCTCACAACCTACAGATTACCCCAGAAAATCCTAACTGCGGACACGGCATGAGAAAATAATCAGCAACTCTTTGAGGGAAATCACAGCGGCAGCTACCTCTTTCCAAATTTATTCAGTTAGCTGTGTGTCCTCCTATTGTTGAGCTCCAGACTTCACTTTCCTGCATTTTTATCAAATACTCGAGACTAAGAGCAAAGGTTTTTGTATTAGATTATCTGAAAAGTCCCTTGGAGTCTTGCAGGGAGGAGACGGGGGGAAAGTCTACAGACAGCTTTGCACAGTGGTGCTGCTCATACCATTCCCAAATGCAAAGCAGGCTAACCTTTGAGTATTACTGCTCTTCTCCACTTTTGGGTTTTGCTCACTAGCTCATGAACAAGACAGCACACATGTATATAAGGTCTTTTTTCCTCCTTATGTTTTGGCGTTTGTGCCTAGAGCGCTCTTGGCGGTATCCCACAGCCCACCAGCACTCGAAAGATACGTGGGACAGATGTTTCAGGATGGCTTCACAACCACAGTTCTGGTCTACCACTACATTTACAGGTAACACCTCTCGTGCACCACTCTCCTTGCTATTTCTGGAGACTGGACTTAAGACCCGACCTGCCTCTCCCTCTCTCAAGAATATAACCACTGTGGGTTTTCTCTAGCACTCACTATCAGAGCTTTATTAAACCACAAGTTTTGGTCTGCTCACTGTATTGTATTTTATTTGAACCATTTTCTGCTTCATCTGGGATTAACTGCAAGTGTCCTCATAGTTTACCTGTGTAAACTGGCCATGGTCCGTGCTTTCTAGTCAAAGGCCCTTTTCCATCCTGTGACATTCCCCTCCACCATGAAAAAAAGCAGACAGCTAAGTACAGCCAAGTTCTACATGCTTTTACCTTCCTCTAGAGCCCTCTTTTGGAGATGGAACATGTCTTATGTGAGTGCTGTGTACCCCATGTTTCTGAAATGCATTTTTTCTTCATAATTCCCCAGTTGCTTTATGGCTGTTCTCTACTCTTTGCAACTTTTTACTGCAGTTGAAGAACAAAGTTCTTGAAACCTTTGTTAGTGTTCCCCATTTCTGTTAGCTTTCACTTGGGCTGGGCTTTTAAGATCTGAATTCTTCTATCCCTAATGCTGACTTAGTACATTCATGATTTCCCAGTCTACTCAGAAATTGAGTGGAATCAAGGAATTCAGGAGAAATTAATTTAATGATGAAGTTTAACTGAAGCCCTGCCTGACACAAGACAACATACAACATGACTAGTTCTAACTAGTTATCTTAAAAGCCAATACTGTTTACAAATAATTGATATTTTTGCTGATTCAAATGCTGACTAGCACTCAAATGCACAGGCAAAGTAGTTAATCATGTATTTAAAGTCATAACAAACACAATTAATGCTGAAATCCACTATCAGCTCATGTTAAAATATAATTTAAAATAGTTAGAATCAGTATTATATATAGCACTAAAAAATCACATGTGGAATTTAAATGCAATAAAGTTTTTAAGAATGCAAAATAGTCACCCTAATATAACACTTTTGACAATCTCTTTTTCCCCTCTACTTCATCAAACATGTGGGGTTTTTTCTCCACCTTTTCCCCCGTCTGAATCAGTCAACAAATGCAGAAAGCAAGCATTTCTGGAATATCCATCATTTCCATGTCAATAGATTGAGAGATCAAACACAAGATTTTAAATTCCCAACTAAATTTATACAGTAGAAGAGACCAGGGTACTCAAAAAAACTCAAACAAAAAAGCCACCAAATAATAATAAAATAAATAAAACCCCCCACCCCAAAACCCCCCCACAAGCCACCTTATTCAGATCCAGCGTTTTGCAGTAACAGGATAAAAACCAAAGACTATGACAATCTAATCGACTTGTGATTTTTCTTTTCTGTGTGTGTGAGCAGTAGGTCTCATGATAAAAGCCTTCCTTTGAAGGCTGACAACTGGTATGAGAGATTTTAGAAACCCCCAGTTCGCAGACAAATGCAAGCAAGTATTTTTCCCAGTTCTTGCTCTTCTTCACATATGCCTACTAGATAATTGTGTGTTTTATGATTATATCAGGAAGCAATTTAAACCACTACTATATTTTAATTTTTATTTAAAATGATACAGTGTCCTCATTGCTTACTGGGGTGTGTTATAATTATTTAGCTTAGTACCAGCCATTAAAAAAGAGGATCCATTACTTACTGAATTACGAGATACATGGTTTGTTTGTTAAATATTGTTTCTTTTTCTAACTTCCTCCGTTTTTGTTTGTTTTTGTGTTCACTATCATATTGTTCTTAAACATTAAAGTGTTTGGCTAAGCATGAAACAATACAGGCTCACGAGCCTGGCATTACAATGCATATTAATTCCTGTCTTGCCATATAATAAGCGGATTTTCCCAAACTTTCATAACTTCACACAACAAGTAATTTTAAAGTAACATACCAAAAGTAACTTGAAAAAATCTTTAGAACCTCCCAAGAGGTGGTCAATAAAGTGGCATATATTGTTTAAAAATACTGATTTCTTTTCAGTATGATACAGTGACAATTTTTGAAGAAATCAATGATGAGGCAAAAGCAGAATTGAGATTTATGACATAAATTTCCTTTCTGATGACTACCATTTTGAAAATGGGCTTTCACTGTTCTTGTTTCATATGACTTTCTTTTAGCAGCTGTTAAAATACTTGCACTTTAAAATATAGCTTCTTTCTAGCAAGCAGCAGTCTCTCACGGCAATTTAAAGTTCTAAGACTTCAAATAAAATAATTCAACCAAAAGGGCTATAAATCATAATCACTGGTCTGAAGACCTCTGCAGAAAAAAGTTGCAAATGTTGGAACTAAACTTCCTTCTGGTCAGAGTCCCTGGTCTCACTTGCTAGGCTAGCCATCCTGGAGTAATAAAACATGCTCAGAGGTATGTTAGATAAAGCTACCAATTAATTACCAGCCAGGAAGTGATACTACACGAAAGCACCAGCTTTATACTACCAGTTAAGCACTGGTTTGGTCGTCAGGGACTGACGAGGCATCACTGAGCTCGCCTGCGTACGATCTCTGCAACTGCAATAAGGTTCATGAGCGTGGAGCTATGAGGAAAATGAGCCAGTTGGCTAACATTTACAATGCTTCAGTCTGTACGCACCTTTCCTCCGGGTGCATAACCTCTGGTGCTGAAAAAAAAATCTTTTAAGCTTTAGAATCCCCGAAATCCCCCCTCCTGCTGCCCCGGGGTCTTCCTTTTCCCACCACAAGCCTCAAAAGCTAGGTCACGGAGGTACCAGCAGTCCCCTGAAGCACGGGGCGACAGCAGAAGCAAATGCGGCGCGAGTCTGCAGGCAAGGTCGAGAGTTCAACGCCGAAGCGCAACTTCCCAGCCACAAAACAGAGGTGTCGCAGAGGGACCGACTAACTGGGAAAGCTCTTCTGCGCTGGGGCAGTCCCCCGGCGGGAATAAACCCCGCGGGGCTCCCGGCAAACTTACCCAGGCCCAAGTGAAATGCTGGGGGCAGCGGGGGGGGGAAGCCAGCAGACTTGTGAATCGTTTCCTCGGTGTTTTTGTGAAACACAATAGGTGATTTCCCCGTTTCCTTTCGAAAGGAAAGCATTTCTTCCCATAAATATCCTCTTTGGATATACATAGGGCTTTTGATAGCAAGTGGCAGGTGAAATCTTCAATCCGACACACGGAGAAGCTTGGTCGTGGATCAGAGGAGAAGGCTTCCCCTCGGACAAAAGCGCTCATTCTCCTCCTCTGTGTTTTCTGGTCCCCAAAAACTACCAGTGGCAGTGAAGTATTCCCTGAAGTATTCCCTGAAGTATTTCCTTCCCACACAGGGGAAGGAAACAAGGTACGGAGATGTAAAATGAAGCAATTCTCTGTATGACCCCAAGGAACACTCACATACAGAGCTATGAGGTATTTTCAGTTCGAAAGCCAAAAAAATAGCAGGGGGAAAAACAAAGAAAAAAGGGGAGAAGGAAAAACAAAAAAGGAAAAATTAGTTTCAGTAAAACTGAAGTAAAACTTCTTCTCTGCAAGTCTCACAATATAATTGTTGCCGGGTAGTTTTCATCCTGTTAAAAATTTAGCTTAGCTCAATTTCAAAACAAAACATTGTTTCAAAATCAAAGAAGTGGAGCCATTTCATTTTGAAACCACTGAAATGAAATATTTAGGCTCCCAATGTTTCTCCTCAGCTGAAACTACTGGATGAATTGCATCAAAACAAGAAAACAGCTTTGATCAATACAGCACTGTGTCTTTCAGTTAATACACTATTTGCATAAACAATTTCATCAAGCATTACTAGGAGTACAATTGAGATCACAGAAATAAGTCAATCTGCTTACTGGGTAATTTGCTGTGGGATGCATACGACGCCGTTGCTTAAATTCAAGGACAAGAGATGGAGCAGCCAAAAAGAAAATGACATTCCCACTGGTCCCCCCCGTCCCGGTGATGAGGCCCTGCCACCGGTGTCTGCTTTAACTGCCTGAAACAACAGGATGGAGAGTTTTTAGGTGGAAAATATTTGGGATGTATCTGCTTTTCCTTCCCAGAGAAGGACAGAGCCAGAGCTGTTGCCTGTGGTTGGAAGGTCCTGCTACTGCAGACTGCCCAGACCAGCCACGAGGCTCACCAGCCAGGGGAGGATCGCTGGCCAGGGAGGGCTGAAAAGGCACAAAGTCACAAAGGGTACATTTCCCTGGAAATCCCTAACCTAAAACCGCATCACCACATTCCTGCCCTGCGGCCGGTTTCGCATTCCTCCCCTCAGGTCAAGCATTAATCCCAAGTGACCAGGTGGATCCAGCTGTAGCCTGGCGAGGCTGCACAGGCTCCTCTTCAGCTGCATCGCCCGGGACGAGTTTCCGCAGGCAGCCGACCGCACCTTAATGGAAACGAATACCGGGACGGAAGGACTCGGCTGTCTGCCAGGAGGAGCAGTTGCCAGTTTCGGAGAGAGGGCAACTTCGCTTGGAAGCACCAGAACGAGCTCTCGCTCCCTGCAGAGAAATACGCCGAGCCTGCGCACCCGCCCCGGCACCGTCCAGGGAGCAGCTCGGCGCCGGGTGCCCAAGTCCGGGAAGCAAAGCGAAGGTGTTTGGAAGCAATTGGTTTCTGGCATTAAATTTCTGCAGAATAACAAATGGCGGTTGGCTTCATAATTAACAGTTTCAGGGACCTTCTAGAATACGAATCAGAAGGAAACAAAATTTGAATAATGCATTAGTGAGAGTTCATGTTCTAGTAGCCCTATGTGGATTGTCAGTGTGCATTCCAGTAGCTCGTTATGATTTATCTTCATCAGCCATGGGCTGAAATTACCAGACTCCAATTACTTTGCTTCCTGTGTTCAAGAGAAAAAAAAAAAAATGTCAGGCCTACCACAGGAGATGGTTTAAAATGCCTGAGGTAAAGAAAGTAATCTACTGTTCTCTGACATTCACTGCCTGAAAGTCATTCACATTAACAACCATTCAAACTTGTTTAGTGCAAACCAATTGCTTCTATTTTCCTCTTGTCAGTAACATTAGCTTCAATTCAAATTTAACTCTTCGAAAATTTCAAAATGTAAAATGAAATTCAGTGAGGCTTGAGAAGGACATGTAAGGGTCTTGACAGAACATACTGCTACTGAATTTATCTTCCTTAATCTGTTAATTTCAAAATTTCTATTTTCAGGGGGAAAAAAAACCTGATGATCTGCACTTCTTTCACCATCTCAGGGAAGGTAAGAGATTTATGCTGATGTTTACCAGACTCGCATTTTAATACTGTTCCTAACACAACAAGGACTATGGAGGCAGAAAAATAGATGCGCTCAATTTAAACTAACAAATTAAGCGATTATTTATGAGCACAACTTGACGTTTAGTTACACGGCAAAATACATTTAATAACTTAATATCCCATCACTATGAATGCTTAGACTTGTATAACAGGTCATTAACTTCTAAATACTTTGGGCTTATAAGGTTAATGTCTACAGTAAGAAGGGGAAGTAGGTTAGATGGTTAAACAGCAGTAGCTGTCACAGACTGCTCGGATAGACGCCGAGGAGACTGGCTCTCATTAACACTCCCTCTTCATAGGACACCCACTAGTACAATGCTTTTATCACAGAAACACAGAATCACTAAGGTTGGAAAGGACCTTCAAGATCATCAAGTCCAAGCATTAATCCAGCACCACCATGTCCCCTAAACCATGTCCTGAAGCGCCACATCCACATGTTTTTTGAACACTTCCAGAGATGGTGACTCCACCACCTCCCTGGGCAGCCTGTTCCATTACTTGACCCTTCCCTCGGTGAAGAAATTTTTCCTAATATCC